>NW_016861758.1:0-829 GCF_001698545.2 Rhinopithecus bieti | reverse complement strand
TTCCTTATTCACCGTGGGATTCAGCGATATCCAAGACATCACTTGTGAGATCCCACAAAATGAGTGCTAGCAAACTCCCCCAAGAAAGGGTGGTGTAACACTGTGAAAGGAATTCACACATCACAAAGCAGTTTCTCAGAAAGCTTCATTCCCCTTTTTCTCGCAGGATATTTCCTTTGTCCTTCAATTCTTCAAACCCGTCCGAAATATCACTTCTCGGAATCCACGGAAACAATCCTGGGAAACGGCTCCAACAAATAGTGGTGTAACTCTGAGAGATGAAGTCACACATCAGAAAGCAATTTCTCAGAAAGCTACTTACAGTTTTTGATCTGAGGATATTTCCTTTTTCACATTAGCTGCATAGCAGTAAGATGTATTCCATTGCAGATTTCAAGAAAACTGTACTAACAAAGTGAACACTGGGGAGAAACGTGTAATTCTGTAAGTTACATTCACATATCGAAATGCAGTTTCTCAGAAGGCTTCTTTCCAGTTTTGATCTGAGGATATTAACTGTTTTTCCATAGCCCTCATGAGCTCTCAAATATTAATTTGCAAAATCCACAGCAACAGGGCTAACAAAGTGTTCCAAGGAGGGAAGGGTGCAACTCTGTGTGATGAAGTCACACATCACAAAGCAATGTCTCAGAAAGCTTCTCTCTAGTTATTATCAGAGGATATTTACTTTTTCACAATGGGTCCGAAAGGGCTCCCAAATATCCCTTTGCAGATACCACGAAAAGAGTTTTAGCAAACTGCTTCATGAGGCCTAAGTTGTTACTCGGTGAGATCAATTCACAGATCACAAAGAAGTTTCTCAGAAAGT
>NW_016861757.1:0-525 GCF_001698545.2 Rhinopithecus bieti | reverse complement strand
TACACACACACATGCACACATACACATATACACACACAGACACATACATATACACACACATACACACATATACACACACATATACACATACACACACACATACACACATACACATATACACACACAGACACATACATATACACACACATACACACATATACACACACATACACACATACACACACATATACACACACATATACACACATACACATATACACACATACACATACACATATACACATATACACACACATACACATACACACTACACATATACACACACATACACATATACACACACACATATACACACACATACACATATACACACACATATACACACACATATACACACATACACATATACACACATACACATACACATACACATATACACACACATACACATATACACACACATACACACATATACACACACATATATACACACATACACACATACACATATACACACACACACATATACACACACATACACACATACACATACACATACACACA
>NW_016861756.1:0-1719 GCF_001698545.2 Rhinopithecus bieti | reverse complement strand
TTTTTTTGTGACGGAGTCTTGCTTTGTCACCCAAGCTGGAGTGCAGTGATGGGATCTCGGCTCACTGCAACCTCCGCCTCCTGGGTTCAAGCAATTTTCTTCTTCCTGTTGGTTAATTTCTCCCAGGAGGCATGAGCCAAGTTCCTGTGTCATGGGCTTCTGGGTATACCCCTTGAAACACCAGAGTCAGGAGTCAGGAACAATACCTAGTGTATTAGTTGGTTTTCACACTGCTATAAAGAACTGCCAGAGACTGGGTAATTTATAAAGAAAAGAGGTTTAATGGACTCAAAGTTCCACATGGCTGGGGAGGCCTCAGGAAACTTACAATTATGGCTGAAGGGGAAGCAGGAACGTCTTACATGGCAGCAGGTGAGAGAAGAAAGTGAAGGAGGAACTGCCAAACATTTATAAAACCATCAGTTCTCATGAGAATTCACTCACTATCATGAGAACAGCATGGGAGAAACCACCCCTATGATCCCATCACCTCCGACCAGGTTTCTCCCTCAACACTTGGGGATTCCAATTTGAGATGAGATTTGGGTAGGGGCACAAAACCAAACTCTGTCACCCAGTTAGAAACCAGCCAGTCAGCATGTAGTCCCTCTGGAGCTCACAATTACGGATCGTGGTATGATAGAGTTTTCCACTGCAAGGTGGGCTCTGGGGTTTAGGCAGGCACGTGGAGCAGCAGTCAACATAGGAGTTGGTGGGAGTGAGGTGCTCTACAACAGTGGTCCCCAACTTTTTTAGCACCAGGGACCGGTTTCATGGAAGACAATCTTTCCATGGGCTTGGGGGCAGGGGATGGTTTCAGGATGGTTCAAGTGCGTTACATTTACTGTGCACTATATTTTGATAATTATTGTTTTGTAAAATATAATTAAATAATTATACAATTCACGACAATGTGGACCAGTGGGAGTCCTGAGCTCGTTATCCTGCAAATAATAGATGGTCCTGTCTAGGGGTGATGGGAGACAGTGACAGATCATCCGGCATTAGATTCTCATAAGGAGCATGCAACTTAGATCCCTCACATGTGCAGTTCACAATAGGGTTTGCACTGCCATGAGAATCTAATGCCACTACCAATCTTACTGGAGGCAGAACAGAGCTCAGGCGGTAATGCAAGTGATAGGAAATGGCTGTAAATACAGATGAAGCTTAGCTCGCTCATCTACCGCTCACCTCCTGCTGTGTGACCCGGTCCGTGGCCTGAGGGTTGGGGACCCCTGCTTTACAGCACTGTTCTGGCATGTTCCAGACTTTTGAGAATTGGTCCTTCCTCACATCTCACCTCACCTTCAACTTTATTGTTCATTTTTAGTTCAACCTTTGCCAGTAAGTAAAGAGAACAGTGTGTCCTGTGAAGTGTTTACAAGAGAAGCAGATAAATCATTAGATTTATTGAGAACTTTTGAAGTGCACTAGGCATCTCACACACATTACTTCATTGAATCATCTCCACGATCCTCTGTGGTTGATAATGATATTGTCCCCACATTCCAGAGAGGTTATCCTGGGATACATACTGCTCACAAAACCATTCTGTGGCAGAAGCAGATTCAACAACTCAAAAGTAAAAGAGGGGTGGGCACAGCAGCTCACGCCTATAAACCTAGGACTTTGGAGGCTAAAGTGGGTGGATTGCTTGATCCCAGGAGTTTGAGACCAGCCTGGGCAACAAAGTGAGATGATGTTTCTACCAAAAAA
>NW_016861755.1:0-1470 GCF_001698545.2 Rhinopithecus bieti | reverse complement strand
GAATTTTTTTTTTTTTAGACCGAGTTTCGACCTTGCTGCCCAGGTTGGAGTACAATGGCGTGATCTCAGCTCACCACAACCTCTGCCTCCCGGGTTCAAGCGATTCTCCTGCCTTAGCCTCCCAAGTAGCTGGGATTACAGGCATGCGCCACCACCCTGGCTAATTTTGTATTTTTAGTAGAGATGGGGTTTCGCCATGTTGGTCAGGCTGATCTTGAACTCCTGACCTCAGGTGATCCGCCCACCTCGGCCTCCCAAAGTGCTGGGATTACAGGCGTGAGCCCCTGCGTCTGGCGAGAGAAGTTTTACTATAGGTAAAATGCTTCGAACAGCATCACGTACTACAGAAAAATCAAGTCAATCAATGCGGCAAATTTAACTGTTGTCTTATGTTAATAAATTGCCATGGCCACTACAACCTTCAGCAACCACCATCCTGACCAGTCAGCAGCCATCAACATACAGGCAAGACCCTCCCCCAGCAGAAAGATTACAGCTCACAGAAGGCTCAGATATTATTAGCATTTTTAGCAATGAAGTATATTTAAATTTTCTGTACATTGTTTCTCTTTCCTTTCCTTCCTTTCCTTCCTTTCCTTCCTCCCTTCCCTTCCTTTCCTTCCTTTCCTTCCTCCCTTCCCTTCCCTTCCCTTCCCTTCTTTTTCTTTTCTTTTCTTTTCTTTTCTTTTCTTTTCTTTTCTTTTCTTTTCTTTTCTTTTCTTTCTTTTTGACAGTGTCTCACTCTGTCGCCCAGGCTGGAGGGCAATGTCGTGATGTCAGCTCACTGCAACCTCTGCCTCCCAGGTTCAAGTGATTCTTGTGCCTCAGCCTCCCGAGTAGCTGGGATTACAGGTGCCTGCCACCACACCCAGCTAATTTTTGTATTTTTTTGGTAGAGACAGGGTTTCACCATGTTTACCAGGCTGGTATCAGACTCCTGGCCTCAAGTGATTCACCCACCTCAGCCTCCCAAAGTGCTGGTAATACAGGTGTGAGCCACCGTGCCTAGCCCCATTCATATAAAACTTTAGAAAATAGAAATTAACCTATAGTAACAGAAAGCAGATCAGAGTTGTCGGGGGAGAGAAGAGATTACAAAGCACATGAAGAAATTTTGGGGATAATGGATATGTTCACTATTCTGATTATGGTGAATGTCATGAGTGTATACTCACATCAAAACTATCAAGTTGCATACTTAAAATATGTGCAGTTTATTATATGTCATTTTTATCTCAATGAAGAAAATATATCTGGAAAGAAAACTCAAAAAATCCTTCAGTTGACTTTTAAAACAAACAAACAAAACAAACAAACGAAAAAACAGGGTCTCACTCTGTCGCCCAGGCTGGAGTGCTGTGGAGTGATTTCGGCTCGCTGCAATCTCCGCCTCCTGGGCTCAGGGCTCATGTCATCCTTCCACCTCAGCCTCCCAAGTAGCTGGGACTACAGGCACAAACCACCATGTCT
>NW_016861754.1:0-829 GCF_001698545.2 Rhinopithecus bieti | reverse complement strand
AGGAGGAGGAGGAGAAGGAGAAGGAGAAGGAGAAGGAGAAAGAAGAGGAAGAAGAAGAAGGAGGAGGAGGAGGAGAAGAGGAGGAGGAGGAGGAGGAAGAAGTAGTGAAAACACCTGGAGGGGGAAAAGGGTTCCAGGAAACTTGGTGGAGGCCAAAGTTGGAGGTGGCCCTTGGTGGAGGCCCTTGGTGGGCAGATGTCTGAGGTGTGCCATTCCCTTATGAACTGCTACTCACCACTTGACCCCATGCAGAAGGGAAGGGTGAAGAAGCAGCAGTTGTGCCAAACAGCAGGCGTATCCCAGTTGGCCAGACTCTGCCCTTTCTCGCTTATCACCCTAAGGGCATTTCATGGCCACCTATAGGCTTGGTCTCACTCCCAGTTGCCATAAGTGGTAACTGGAAGTGGAATGGAGGCAACTTCCATCCCACTCTGGTCACTTGGCATCATCAGTAGAGCTGCCAGTCAGACTCTGACCTCATGCACCAGTTAGGACAGGCTTCCTTAATCTTTTTCACTTCACAGTGCTCAAAATACTTTTAAAACAATCTCACTCATTTCTAAGTTGATATCTAACATTATGTATTATTAGTTTAAATAGTTGCAAAGGATATTGATATTTTTCTGGCATGTTGTATATTTTGACATTTTAAAATTAAACTGTTACGGGAGTCTTTTAAATGTAGTAAATAGAATCTAAAAATTAGGATCTGGCACCCACCATCATGCATTCATCTATTCAAAATATTCATAAACAAGTCCATTTTAGTAGTTAGAAATTTTATAGCAATACATTTTCCTCTTGAACTAGTATTTCCATCTGACTTCCT
>NW_016861753.1:0-253 GCF_001698545.2 Rhinopithecus bieti | reverse complement strand
AGTTTATAATATATTTCATGTTTATTAAATATTGTATTAAAATTTTCTAATATCTAGTACAAAGGGATAGTAAGTTAGGCAATTTCTATAAATAAACAGATGCACATATGCAACCTTACATAATGCCTGGCTTTGTAAATATGAGAAGACATCAAAAGCAACCCATGGTCCAAAAAATATCCCATCTCTCTCTCTAGATATTTAGTCAACATCTGTTATCAACATGGATATTGAGTCTCACTGAAGAGGACTG
>NW_016861752.1:0-827 GCF_001698545.2 Rhinopithecus bieti | reverse complement strand
GAAAGAAACAACCCCACCAAAAAGTGGGTGAAGGATATGAACAGACACTTCTCAGAAGAAGCCATTTATGCAGCCAACAGACACATGAAAAACTGCTCATCATCACTGGCCATCAGAGAAATGCAAATCAAAACCATAGTGAGATACCATCTCACACCAGTTAGAATGGTGATCATCAAAAAGTTCGGAAACAACAGGTGCTGGAGAGCATGTGGAGAAATAGGAACACTTTTCCACTGTTAGTGGGACTGTAAACTAGTTCAACCATTGTAGAAGACAGTGTGGCAGTTCCTCAAGGATCTAGAACTAGAAATACCATTTGACCCAGCCATCCCATTACTGGGTATATACTCAAAGGATTATAAATCATGCTGCTACAAAGACACATGCACACATATGTTTATTGTGTCCCCGTTTCTTAACAGGGCTCCGACTCGTTCAAGTCTGCAGCCTGGGAGTCGTGGACCCCCTGATAAATAGTCATCCTCATTTGATGTATGGGAAAACAAAGGTGAAGAGAACTTGCTCCCCTTCTCAAAAGTCAAAAACCTAGTAAGTTAAGCAGTAGAGATTCCACAAAACCTGACACCAGAACCAGACAATTTTTAGTGTATTATTTTGTATCTGCAAGAACAAGAAACACAGATGTTTTATACAAATTTGTTCATTAAGCAGGTATGTTTTCTCTACAAGAAAACTTTCAGCCAGAGCAACACTTTAAATACTGCAAATCGGCCAGGAATGGTGGCTTGTGCCTACAGTCCCAGTACTTTGGGAGACAGAGGAAGGAGGATCCCTTGAGGCCACAGAGCGAGACTGCTCTATAT
>NW_016861751.1:0-1485 GCF_001698545.2 Rhinopithecus bieti | reverse complement strand
CAAAAAAAAAAAAACTGGCTGGGTGTGATGACACACGCCTATAGTCACAGCTTCTCTGGAGGCTGAAGGTCAAGGATCACTTGAGTTAGGCAAGTGAAGGCTGCAGTGAGCTGTGATTGCACCACTGCACTCCAGCCTGAGTGACAGAGTGAGAATCTATCCCTGTAAAAGAAAAAAGAAAGATTCTGGCCAGGTGCGGTGCCTCATGCCTGTAATCTCAGCACTTTGGGAGGCCGAGGGGGGTGGATCATCTGAGGTCAGGAGTTCAAGAGCATCCTGGCCAACATTACAAAACTCTGTCTCTACTAAAAATGGAAAAATTAGCCGTGCATGGTGGCGCATGTCTGTAGTCCCAGCTACTTGGAAGGCTGAGGCAGGAGAATTGCTTGAACCCAGGAGGTGGAGGTTGCAATGAGCCGAGATCGTGTCACTGTACGTCCGCTTGGGTGACAGAGCGAGATTCCATCTCAAAAAAATCAAAAGGAATAGAAGAATGGCTACTCCATAGACAGAGCAGCCGTGAGGGCTGCTGATTGCCCATTTTAATGGTTATTTCTTGACCATATGCTAAACAAGGGGTAGATTATTCATGCCTCCCCTTTTTAGACCATATAGGGTAACTTCCTGATGTAGGCATGGCATTTGTAAATTGTCATGGTGCTGGTGGGAGTGTAGCAGTAAGGATGACCATAGGTCACTCTCGTCCCCATTTTGGTTTTAGTGGGTTTTGGTCACCTCCTTTACTGCAACCTGTTTTGTTTGTTTGTTTGTTTTCCTGAGATAGAGTCTTACTGTGCTGCCCAGGCTGGAGTGCAATGGTGTGATCTCGGCTCACTGCAATCTCTGCCTTCCAGGTTCAAGCAATTCTCCTGCCTCAGCCTCCTGAGTGCTTGAGATTAGAGGTGCCCACCACCATGCCCGATTAATTTTTGTATTTTTAGTAGACAAGGGGTTTTGCCATGTTGGCCTTGCTGGTCTCAAATGACTGACCTCAGGTGATCCACCTGCCTCGGCCTCTCAAAGTGCTGAGGTTACAGGTGTGAGCCACTGTGCCCGGCCACTGCAACCTGTTTTATCAGCAAGGTCTTTATGACCTGTATTTCGTGCTGACCTCCCATCTTATCCTGTGACTCAGAATGTCTTAATTGCCTGGGAATGCAGCCCAGTAAGTTTCAGCCCTATTCTACCCAGTCCCTATTTAAGATGGAGTTGTGCCAGGTCCAGTGGCTCCTGCCTGTAATCCCAGCACTTTGGGAGGCTGAGGTGGACAGGTCACAAGGTCAGGAGATCGAGACTATCCTGGCTACCACAGTGAAACCCTGTCTCTACTAAAAATACAAAAAATTAGCTGGGCATGGTGGCACGCACCTGTAGTCCTAGCTACTCGGGATGTTGAGGCAGGAGAATTGCTTGAATCCGGAAGGCGGAGGTTGCAGTGAGCCAAGATTGCACCACGGCACTCCAGCCTGGGCAACAGAACAAGAC
>NW_016861750.1:0-1461 GCF_001698545.2 Rhinopithecus bieti | reverse complement strand
AAACTTTTCTCCTGCGCCCAAAAAACAATAGGTGTTGTTGCTGCTGTTCTTGGTCAATAAAATACCTATTACACTAAGAAGGTAATAGGACATATCTGAGAACAAACTGTTAAGATGTAGTTGAGACTACAATCTGAAAACTAAACACAATTCCAAGAGAAAGCCGTGTTATAGCAAAGTGTAATATAAAGTGTACCATGTGTCTGAAATTTAATGTCTCTGAAGTAGCTAGGAATTTTATAGCTCCACCAACCCGTTCTACCACATAATCATTAAGATTACAATTAAACTAGCTACTAAAACAAGGAAAATGGAACCAACAGAAAACTATACTAGGTTAATTTGTAGAGAAATTGCGTTGGGAATTGGTGGGTCTTGGTCTCACTGACTTCAAGAATGAAGTCACAGTGAGTGTTAACAGGTTTTTTTTTTTTTTTTTTTTTGAGACGGCGCTCTGTCGCCCAGGCTGGAGCACAGTGGGTGGATCTTAGCTCACTGCAAGCTCCGCCTCCCGGGTTCACGCCATTCTCCTGCCTCAGCCTCCCGAGTAGCTGGGACTACAGGCGCCTGCCTCCTCACCCGGCTAGTTTTTTGTGTTTTTTTAGTAGAGACGGGGTTTCACCGCGTTAGCCAGGATGGTCTCAATCTCTTGACCTCGTGATCCGCCCGCCTCAGCCTCCCAAAGTGTTGGGACTACAGGCTTGAGCCACCGCGCCCGGCCGAGTGTTACAGTTCTTAAAGACGGTGTGTTCAGAGTCTGTTCCTACAGATGTTCAGATGTGTTTGGAGTTTCTTCCTTCTGGTGGGTTTGTGGTCTTGCTGGCTTCAGAAGTGAACCTTCAGACTTTCATGGTAAGCGTTACCGCTCTTAAGGCCACATGTCTGGAGTTATTCATTCTTCCCAGTGGATTCATGGCCTCATTGGCCTCAGGAGGGAAGCTGCAGACCTTTGCAGTCAGTGTTATGGCTCATAAAGGCTGCGTGGTTGCCGCTGACAGGGGCAGCCTGCTTTTATTCCCTTATCTGACCCCACCCACATCCTGCTGATTGGTCCATTTTGACAGAGGGCTGATTGGTGCGTTTACAATCCTTTAGCTAGACAGAGTGCTAGACAGAAAAGTTCTCCAGGTCCCCACTGGGTTAGCTAGATACAGAGTACTGATTGGTGTATTTACAAACCTTGAGCTAGACACAGTGCTGATTGGTGTGTTTACAATCCCTTAGCTAGACATAAAAGTTCTCCAACTCCGCCACTAGACTCAAGAGGCCAGCTGGCTTCACCTAGTGGATCCCGCACCAGGGCTGAAGGAGGAGCTGCCCGCCAGTCCCGAGCCGCCCTGCCCTCAGCCCTTGGGCGGTGGATTGTACCAGGTGCCACAGACCAGGGGGCGGTGCCCGTTGGAGTGGGGGGGTGGGGAGGGTCTTGGACATGGCGGGCTGCAGGTCCTGAGCCCTGCCCCA
>NW_016861749.1:0-913 GCF_001698545.2 Rhinopithecus bieti | reverse complement strand
AAAAAACCAAGAAAATGCCGGCCAGGCATGGTAGCTCACACCTGTAATCCCAGCACTTTGAGAGGCTGAGGCGCACAGATCACCTGAAAACAGGAGTCTGAGACCAGCCTGGCCAACATGCTGAAACCCCCGTCTCTGTCAAAAATACAAAACTTAACCTGGGCATGGTGGCGTTCCCCTGGAATCCCAGCTACTCTGGAGGTTTAGGCATGAAAATTGCTTGAACCCTGTGTCACGCGTGTCCGTGTGAAGACACCACCAAACAGGCTTTCTGTGAGCAACAAGGCTGTTTACTTCATCTGGGTGCAGGCAAGCTGAGTCCAAAAAGAGTCAGCAAAGGTTGCTGGGAATACCGTTAGTTCTGACAGGTTTTGGGATGGGAGGTGGAGTTAGGAGCAATGTTTTGGTGGCAGGGGTGGATCTCACAAAGTACATACTCAAGGGTGGGGAGAATTACAAAGAACCTTCTTAAGGGTTGGGGAGATTAGAAAGTACATTGATCAGGTAGGGCGGGGCAGGAACAAATCACAATGCTGGAATGTCATCAGTTAAGACTGTTTTCACTCTTGTGGACCTTCAGTTGCTTCACGCCATCGGGATGTACACATGCAGGTCACTGGGGATATGATGGCTTAGCGTGGGCTCAGAGGCCTTACACCCTGGACGTGGAGGTTGCAATGAGCCCAGATCGCACCACTGCACTCCACCCTGGGTGAGCAAGACTCCATCGCCAAAAAAAGGAAAACAGGCTAGGTGCGGTGGCTCACGCCTGTAACCCTACCAGTTTGGGAGGCCGAGGCAGGAGGTTCGCTTGAGCCCAGGAGTTGGGGACTAACCTGGGCAACAGAGAGAGACCCTGTTTCTTTTCTTTTTTTTTTTTTGAAACGGAGTCTCACTTTGTCTCCCGGGCTGG
>NW_016861748.1:0-710 GCF_001698545.2 Rhinopithecus bieti | reverse complement strand
TTTGTTTAGGAAATTTACTACTGAGTAGCTGCATAGCTGATTTCTGAAAAAAACAGGCTCTATGCCACTTCATAAAGTTTTAATGGGACAGCACTTATTCTTGGCTACTCACTTTATGAGAGTTGGAAAGTCAAGCCTTCTGACTGCGGAGGGAGTAGTCTTTCAAATGGCTGGGTGGTCTCAAGAGAAATCAGAAGATAACTCCTGACAGATTTCCTAAGGAGGGTTTTTACACTTTTATTTGTGCACATGCAGGTACTGGTGACTTGAACTTTCAAATATTCAGCTGAATGACTTACAAGATATTTCATATAACTTTTTCTCTTCTGTTCTGTTACATGTTTTGCCCTTGTAACACCAGCAGCTACTTTACCTTCTCCTTGATATTCCAAGATTATTATTCTTATTTTTTTATTATACTTTAAGTTCTAGGGTACATGTGCACAACGTCTAGGTTTGTTAAATATGTATACATGTGCCATGTTGGTGTGCTGCACCCATTAACTCACCATTTACATTAGGTATATCTCCTAATGCTATATCTCCCCCATCCCCCCATCACACAACAGGCCCCGGTGTGTCATGTTCCCCTTCCTGTGTCCAGGTGTTCTCATTGTTCAATTCCCACCTATGAGTGAGAACATGTAGTGTTTGGTTTTTTTCCTTGCGATAGTTTGCTGAGAATGATGGTTTTCAGCTTCATCCATGTA
>NW_016861747.1:0-825 GCF_001698545.2 Rhinopithecus bieti | reverse complement strand
ACATCCAGCTGCCATTATTTTGGAGGTTACCAAATTATTGGCTTATAGACCTGATTATACCATGTCAAAAAGAAATGCTTCTTAGATATTAAAAAAATCAACATTTCTTTACAAATGGTAGTGTCTTTATCAATAAATTATCCAGAAAAAAATTATAATAATCCTGAACTTTTTATGGTTGTTTTGGTTTAGATTGTTTTATTTCTTTGGTTTTGTTTTACAATAGTGTTTACCTTTTGTGGTGATCTGTGTTAAAAGTAAGAGATAGATTGTTTAGAATTAAGAAAGGAACTATCAGTAGGAATAAGTACTCTCAACTGAAATATCAACAATTTATTCCCTTTTCAGAATTACAGCCACCACCAGGGCTAGTCTTTTTTTTTTTTTGAGTTGGAGTTTCACTCTTGTTGCCCAGGCTGGAGTGCAATGGCGCAGTCTCGGTTCACTGCCACCTTCGCCTCCCGGATTCAAGTGATTCTCCTGCCTCAGCCTCCCAAGTAACTGAGATTACAGGTGCCCACCACCATGCCTGGCCAATTTTTGTATTTTTATTAGAGATGGGGTTTCACTATGTTGGTCAGGCTTGTCTCAAACTCCTGACCTCAGGTTATCCGCCTGCCTCAGCCTCCCAAAGTGCTGGGATTACAGTTGTAAGCCACCACACCTGGCCAAGAGCTAGTCTTTTGTTTCTAATTTCACCTCACTCAGATGTGTTTTATACATTGTGCTTTGTCTTTGAGGAAGTGCTGCAGAAAATTTACAATCACTCAAACAAATTTTTGAAACTGGTAAGTGCTGGGGCAGACACAGTTGAAGGGAAAACAT
>NW_016861746.1:0-708 GCF_001698545.2 Rhinopithecus bieti | reverse complement strand
GGGAGGGGAGAAGAGGGAGAGAAGAAGAAAAGGAGGAGAAGGAAGTAGTATCAGGTCCCAAGTAAGTCTAAACTCCAACAGGGAAAACTACCTTAAGTCTTAAAGCTGGAGAAAAATCTCCCTTGACTCCATTTGCGGCATCCTGGGCTCACTGGTGCAGGCATTGGCCCCCAAGGCTTCAGGCAGCCTTGCCTTCTCACCATATGATGTCCTGTGCCACCTTGAAACTCTACAGAGGGTCCTTACCAGTAAGAAGGCCCTTACCAGATGCCACCCCTCAACCTTGAACTTCCCAGTCTCCAGAACTGTGAAAATATATTTTCTTTATAACTTACCCAGTCTCAGATATTCCGTTATAGCAACAGAAAACAGAATACGACACATGTCATACAGGTTTATATAGATGATACATAGATGCATGAATGGATAGATAGATGCTCTTTATAAATTAGAATATTAGTCATTTAACTTATTTGTGGAAAGCATTTTTACTCAGCTTGTCAATATTGAACTTAAATTTTTATTATTATTATTATTATTATTATACTTTAAGTTCTAGGGTACATGTGCATAACATGCAGGTTTGTTACATATGTATACTTGTGCCATGTTGGTGCGCTGCACCCATCAACTCGTCATTTACATCAGGTATAACTCCCAGTGCAATCCCTCCCCCCTCCCCCCTTCCCCATGATAGGCCCCGGTGTG
>NW_016861745.1:0-829 GCF_001698545.2 Rhinopithecus bieti | reverse complement strand
GGACCATAGAAATAATTGTCCTGTTTAGACAAGAAGCAAAAATAAGGACATACTATGGGTATTTAAAAAAAAACACACAAAAAACAAAACACACAAATTTTACAGGTCTTCAGTTTCCCCAAGGTAAAATAAATTAGGACAATTTCTCTGAACACCATGCCTCCTGCTCAAAGCTTAAAGCCAGATGGTAACATCATGGCTACTCCCATCATCTCCCACTGCAGGATTATCTTTTTCTGAAGCACCATATTTATTCTCCTTACCCATGGGAGATTATCTCCCTGCATAATTTATAATTTTAGATTGTGAGCTCATGTCCTTTGGGCTTTATCTGGGGATATCTGTGCAGCTTGGGCTGAGAGTGTGTTTCCACAGAGAGCTTTTACGTTGGCTTCTGGCAGATGTCACAGGGCTAGTACCAGCCTGAGACTTTTTAAAATATTAACTTCCCAGGTTAGTATAAATTTTAACTCAAGGCCAGGCATGTTGCCGCATGCCTGTAATCCCAGCACTTTGGGAGGCTGAGGTGGGTGGATCACCTAAGGTCGGGAGTTCAAGACCACCCTGACCAACATGGAGAAACCCCGTCTCTACTAAAAATACAAAATTAGTTGGATGTGGTGGCACACGACCGTAATCCCAGCTACTGGGGAGGCTGAGGCAGGAGAATCGCCTGAACCCGGGAGGCGGAGGTTGCCGTGAGCTGAGATCGTGCCATTGCACTCCAGCCTGAGCAACAAGAGCAAAACTCCGTCTCAAAAAAAAAAAAATTAACTAAAAACCCACTTACTTATAAAGTGTTCAGGGAGACATTTTCCTCCCACCCACT
>NW_016861744.1:0-823 GCF_001698545.2 Rhinopithecus bieti | reverse complement strand
TCAGCATCATAAACATGTCAATGCTTTTATGTTTATTTATACAAATTTTAAAATATTCTAATAAAATGCCAGTAGGTCCTTTTATTCTGAGGAAGAAATAGTAAAATTGATTTTAAAGTTTATAAGGAAAACAAACAGGAGGAATAGCCAAGTAAATCCTGGAAAAGAAGATGTAAAATATAAAGCCTTTATAATTAAAATAATGAGATACCTGAAAGAGCAAGAAGACTAATGGAGCAGATTAGGAGGTCCGGAAATGGGTTTATGTATATATAGTGGCTTACTAATGATAAAGGCGGCACCTCATATCAGTGGAAAAAAGATGGCTTTCCTAAAACTGGATAGCCATTTGGAAAAGATAAATTTAGAGCTCTATCTTATACTATATACCTGGAAAAATTTCAAGTGGGTTAGTGTTTTAAAAGTAAAACATGAAACCATGCTAGTATTAAAAGAAGGCATGCCTGAATTATTTACGGTAGCATGAGAATATTCAGGGGTAACTGTGGCTCAAAACTAGAAAATCAGTAGGACAAAAGATTAATGAATTAAGCTACATTTTAAAAAAGAATTTTGGCATAAGAAAAAAGCAGCATAAGGAAAGTCACAAGACGTAATAAACTAGATTAAGTATTGGCCACTTAGATCATGAAGGGCTAACATTTCTAATATAAAGAGAGCTTCTAAAAATAAAAATAATTTAATTAAGAGACCAATTTCCTGATAGAAAATTGGGCCGAAGTATAAGTTCATTTAATTTATAGGAAAAGAAATACAACTTTAATGTAATTAATTAATTAATTAATTAAATTTTTTTTTTTTT
>NW_016861743.1:0-2314 GCF_001698545.2 Rhinopithecus bieti | reverse complement strand
CTTAGGTATTTCTCCTAATGCGATCCCTCCCCTTCCCCACACCGTGCAACAGGCCCCAGTGTGTGATGTTCCCCTCCCTGTGTCCATGTGTTCTCAATGTCCCACTCCCACTATGAGTGAGAACATGCGGTGTTTGGTTTTCTGTTCCTGTGGTAGTTTGCTGAGAATAATGGTTTCCAGCTCCATCCACGTCCCAGCAAAGGACATGATCTCACCCCTTTTATGGCTGCATAGTATTCCATGGTGTATATGTGCCAGCTTTTCTTTATCCAGTCTGTCATTGATGGGCATTTGGGTTGGTTCCAAGTCTTTGCTATTGTGAATAGTGCTGCAGTAAACATACATGTGTGCATATCTCTTTGCAGTAGAAAGATTTATAATCCTTTGGGTATATACCCAATAATGGGATTGCTGGGTCAAATGGTATTTCTAGTTCTAGATCCTTGAGGAATCGCCACACTGTCTTCATAATAGTTGAACTAATTTACACTCCCATTAACAGTGTAAAAGTGTTCCTATTTCTCCACATCCTCTCTAGCATCTGTTGTTTCCTGACTGTTTAATAATCATCATTCTAACTGGCATGAGATGGTATCTCAGTGTGGTTTTGGTTTGTGTTTCTCTAATGACCAGTGACGATGAGCATTTTCGTATGTTTGTTGGCTGCATAAATGTCTTATTTTAAAAGTGTCTGTTCATATCCTTTGCCCACATTTGATGGTTTTTTTTTCTTGTAAATTTGTTTAAGTTCCTTGTAGATTCTGGATATTAGCCATTTGTCAGATGGATAGATTGCAAAATTTTCTCCCATTCTGTAGGTTGCCTGTTCACTCTGACGGTAGTTTCTTTTGCTCTGCAGAAGCTCTTTAAATTAGATCCCATTTGTCAATTTTGTCTTTTGTTGCCATTGCTTTTGGTGTTTTAGTCATCAAGTCTTTGCCCCTGGCTATGTCCTGAATGGCATTACCTAGGTTTTCTTCTAGAGTTTTATGGTTTTAGGTCTTATGTTTAAATCTGTAATCCATCTTGAGTTAATTTTATGTAAGGCGTAATGAAGGAGTTCAGTTTCAGTTTTCTGCATATGGCTAGCTAGTTTTCCAGCACCGTTTATTAAATAGGGAATCCTTTCCCCATTGTTTGTTTTGTCAGGTTTGTCAAAGATTAGACGGTTGTAGATAGGTGGTATTATTTCTGAGGCTTCTGTTCTGTTCCATTGGTCTATATATCTGTTTTGGTACCTCAATTAAAAGACACAGACTGGCATATTGGATAAAGAGTCAAGACTCATTGGTGTGCTGTATTCAGGAGACACATCTCCTGTGCAAAGACACATATAGGCTCAAAATAAAGGGATGGAGGAAGATTTACCAAGCAAATAGAAAGCAAAAAAAAAAAAAAAAAAAAAAAAAAAAAAAAAAAAAAAAAAAAAAGACAAAACCAAGGGTTGCAATCCTAGTCTCCAATGAAGCAGAATTTAAACCAACAAAGATCAAAAGAGACAAAGAAGGGCATTACATAATGGGAAAAGGATCAATGCAACAAGAAGAGCTGACTATCATAAATACATATGCACCCAATACAGGAGCATCCAGATTCATAAAGCAAGTTTTTAGAGACCTACAAAGAGACTTAGACTCCCACAAATAATAGTGAGGGACTTTAACACCCTATTGTCAATATTAGACATGTCAACAAGACAGAAAATTAACAAGGATGTTCAGGACTTGAACTCAGCTCTGCACCAAGCGGACCTAATAGACAACTACAGAACTCTCCACCCCAAATCAACAGAATATAGATTCTTCTCAGCACCACATCGCATTTATTCTAAAATTGACCACATAATTGGAAGTAAAACACTCCTCAGCAAATGCAAAAGAAGAGAAATTACAACAAACAGTCTCTCAGACCACAGTGCAATCAAATTAGAACTCAAGATTAAGAAACTCACTCAAAACTGCACAACTACACGGAAATCTGAACAACGTGCTCCTGAATGACTGCTGGGTACATAACAAAATTAAGGCAGAAATAAATACATTCTTTGAAACCAATGAGAACAAAGACACAATGTACCAGAATCTCTGGAACAGAGCTAAAGTAGTGTTTAGAGGGAAATTTATATACTAAATGCCGACAGGGAAAAGTGTGAAATATCTAAAGTCAACACCCTAACATCATAATTAAAAGAACTAGAGAAGCAAGAGCAAACGAATTTAAAAGCTGACAGAAGACAAGAAATAACTAAGATCAGAGCAGAACTGAAGGAGAAAGAGACACAGAAAACCCTTCAAAAAATTAGTGAATCCAGGAG
>NW_016861742.1:11072-12713 GCF_001698545.2 Rhinopithecus bieti | reverse complement strand
TAGACCAAAAGAATATAATGGAAGAAGTAAAGATTGTGATTAGAGAATAGTAAATCTGAGGTCCAGGTCTGCTACTCTTAAACTGTGTAAACTTTCATGAGCAAATCATTTTACTTCAGTGAGTCTCAGTCTTATATTTTTAAAAATATGGAGCACGGTACCTAATTTGTTTAGTTATTGTGTAGATTAAGTAAAATTATATTCAGAAAGAACCTACACACTATTTGGTACATAGTTAGATACTCAACTAAAGATAGTTGCATTCTTGCAGGGCATTCTGCAATGCACACACATATCTGTCTTCAGGAATATATTTACTACCTAAGGCAAGGTGTAACATTACACAGAGAAGAAAGTGTTTGGCAAATCCTTTTTAAACGTTGATAATAAGGCCGGGTGTGGTGACTCATGCCTGTAATCCCACCACTTTGGGAGGCCAAGGCAGGCGGATCACGGCGTCAGAAGATGGAGACCATTCTTGCTAACACAGTGAAACCCTGTCTTTACTAAAAATACAAAAAAAAAAAAAAAAAAAAGCCGGGGGTGGGGGCGGGGGCCGGAAAGCCCGGCCGCTGGGGGGGCTGAAGTAGGAGAATGGCGTGAACCTGGGAGGCAGAGCTTGCAGTGAGCCGATATGCACTCCAGCCTGGGCAAAAGAGCGAGACTCCATCTCAAAAAAGAAAACAAAAAAAAAGTTGATAATAAAACTGGAATTATATTCTGCTAGTTTCCATATATTTTAGAATAAGCCACCAAGTGGGGGGTCAAAACAAAAACAGAAACAGCATTGAAACAATATTTGTCTATATGCATTAATACATATTGTCTGTATATGATGGCCTAGGTGATACGACTCTTGAGGTAGGAGGATGCATCTTTTTTCTACCATGTATTATTTTACCCTACCTATCTGAAATTCCATTGTTTATTTTTGATATTTAGCATACCTTCCAGTTTAATTGTAATTAAAACATAATTACAACTGTTTCTACTTACTCTATAGTTTATTGCAGAACTGTGAAATAACATGAAGAAGAAAATAAAGAAGATTCACTAATTTACCACTCAGAGAAAAACAAGTCTGATATTTTCATTTATTTTCTTAGTAATTCATTTCCCATGAGCATGTCTACGTATTAGAATTGTAATATGTATTAGAACTGTAATATTGTAAAAGATACCAGGATCTTTTCAATTTTCATATTGTGATAATTTTTACACCATATATTTATATATTTGAAAACATAATTTCGGTGGCTACCTACCAGTTCTATGATATGGACATTTCACAATATATTTTAACTACATTTAATTACTACAAAGTCAGTTTAATTACTCTTAGTGCAGCTATCAACAAGATCTTACTTTTCTGAAATAGCAACTCTCTTGTCAATGGGAATAGCCTATTTTCTTCTAGTGAAGTAAAGGGTCCTGATATCATAACCTAGGCAGGTGGCAAACAGTATATTGGTAGCTAAAGTATATTAAAATAATTGTAAATGTGAAGTCTTCAGACAGGGCTTACTCACATTTTATCACAATCCTCTATCACAACACTATCATTTTACTACTATTTTAGTAGTGGAGTGTTGTGATAGAGGATTGTGGAATTATACTACTATAAAATTATTATTATTATTA
>NW_016861742.1:5499-7481 GCF_001698545.2 Rhinopithecus bieti | reverse complement strand
ATAAAAGTTATCACTCTAAAGATATTTTTATCAGCTAACTACTATGGCATAACAAAACATTTCAAAACTTAGTGTTTTAAAACAAAAATGAGTGATTTTTTACAACTCTACAGATTGGCTAGGTAGCTCTGCTGATAAGGGCCAGGACTGAATGATTTCAACTGGATTTTGTCATGTGTCTGTAGTCACCTTGCAGGTCACTTTGAACCTTGCCTAGGATTAATAGCACTGTTTCTTAGAGTTTCTCAATCCCTATCAGACTAGCCTGGGGGTGTTTTCATACAGAGTCAAATCTATGCAAAGCCTACGGAAGCCTAGGATCTGAACTGGTACATTTTTATTTCTCTTTCATTTTGTTGATCAAAGAAAGTCACAAAACCAGTCCAGATTTAATGAATGTGGTGGCATTCCATCACTTGAAGAAAATGAGACAAAATTACCTGCCAAGGGCATAGACAAAGAGAGGGCTGGAGAAGTAGGCTCTTTTATTTGGCAATCAATCTATCTCAATATTAGATTAAGACATTCTTAAAAGCAAAACCTCAGATTACTTTTTCCCTGATGTCATCCAGGAGGAAAAGGGACACCTCATTTAGAATGTTCTTGAAAGCAGTTAACCCAATTGCAATCTTATTATATTCCTCATCATTCAGGATTTAAAGTCAGAGCTGTTCTATGGTACAGCTCCATACCAATGCTTCCCAAATACAAAGGTGATTTTGATTAGCACATTGCAGATTTATTTGGAGAGTAGTGACATCAGCAAGATGGCAGAATAAAAGCTTCCAGGACTTGTTTCTTCACAAAGCCATCAAATGAGCAACCAGTCATGCACTAAAATAACTTCATAAAGCTAAGAAAATCAGATGAGGGATTATAGCACTTGTTTAGAGTATAAAATTATGAAAATATGCATTGGAGAGCGTAGAAAAAATAGTTTCACATTACCTGTGCCACCCCTCCCTGAAATCCACATAGCACAATGCAGACAGAGATATCTTCTTCACTGGGGAAGAAGAGTGAAATGAGCACACAACTTCATCCAAGACCCCAGCATAGGCCAGCCTCCATTGTCCCATACTTTAGGCCAGTCTTTATGGACCCAGGCTAACCCTCATGGACTCAAGCTCTAGGCCCACCCCAATTTCAAGCCAATGGATCTAAGTGTAAGACAAGCCCATGAATGATGACAATGCCAGTTCAGCCTCCATGGACCCAGGCTTTAAGATGTCCCCCATGGATCCATGATCCAGGCCAACATTTGCAGATTCAGGCTCTAGGCCCACTTTTGTGCACCAAGACTTCAGGCCTGCTCACACAAACCAAAGCTCCACGCCTACCACATGGCACTCAAGCACCAGACTGGGCCCTGTGGACCAGGTAATGAATCTGCCCAAGAGTTGACCCAGGCCAGTCTACCTGGGTCAACGGGATTTTTTTTTTTGTATTTTTAGTAGAGACAGGAACTCTACTAATTGACCCTCCCAGAATCTCTGGATGGGCTGACTTGTGAAGGGATTTTTTTCTGCCAAAGTTAGTTTGCTAATATGAGAAGCGGTACCTACTTCTTCAAATGTGCAGACATCAAGACAAGGCTATAAAAATTACCAAAAAAGTCAGAGAAACATGTCACAACCAAAGGGATAAAATAAAGCACTGGTAACTTAACCTAAAGTAATGAAGATCAAAAGATTTTCTGACAAATAATTCAATATAAGCATCTTAACAGTGTTCAATGAGATACAAGAGAACATGGAAAAAAAAAAAAAAAAAAAAAAAAAAAAAAGTGAAGTTTTACAAATAGCTAGAAACCGTAAAAAAAGACACACAGGAATTCCGGAGCTGAGGAACACAATGAACTAAAATATTTTATAGAGAACCTCAATAGGAAGCTTGGTCAGTTAGAGAAAAGAATCAATGAACTCAAAGATATATTACTTGAAAAAACTAAGTCAGATGAACAAAAATAAAAAAAAAAAAAA
>NW_016861742.1:0-1393 GCF_001698545.2 Rhinopithecus bieti | reverse complement strand
ATTAGACTTTTAAAAGCCTCTCAAGGTTAGGAAGTCAAGCCAAGAATTTACCATGAGACTGTGCCTGGAATGCCTGTATAATTTGAATGCGTTTATCTCTGCTCAAGATCCAATACCATGAGTGTCCTGGGATTGTAAGGAAGCAATATTTTTCACTTACTGCAAGATCAGGAAGCTTATAAAGAAAGCATATATACATGGTAACAGGCCATTATTTTCAAAGGACTTTTTATTGGTTCTATAAAGTCAAGTTGCTAGAGACAGTAGGCAGATAATTTCTAGGCAGAAAAGACCTCACTCTCAAGCCTGGAACCACAGCCCAAAGTGAGAAAATGCATTCCTGTTTTCCCACTTGAACACTACCTTTTCAAAACCACCTATTGTCTGCCCTGTCACCCATACTGTACCCATAAAACTCCCAGGATCAGGCCAGCAGAGAGAAGAAGTGGCCAAACATTGAGAGGAGAAGCAGCTGGACATCAGAGAAAAGCAGGCTGACATCAGAGAGACGACTTGATGGTGGAACTTTGAAAAAGAGTCTGACCAGAGATGACCAGACTCCAGGAGAAGAATATCTTCCCACTCAAACTCCTTTCCAGTTTCCCTTCCCACTGAGAGCCACTTTCATCGACAGTGAAATCCCCTGCATTTACTATCCTTCAATTTATTAATGTGACCTGATTTTCTCTGGACACCAGACAGGAGCTCAGGATACGGAAGGCTGTCACGCTGATCCTCTGTCTTCGTGAAAAGACAGAGGGTCCACCAAGCTGTTAAACACTTAAGCCATCCACAGATGCCAAAGCTAAAAGCGCTGACTTTAACACTCCTTCTGGGGCTTTGGGGGTTGCAGGTGTTCCCCCCAGACATTATCACAGGGCCTGCATGGAGTTTGCTCCTCTCAGTGCCCAGAAGCACTCGCCTCAGCTTGGGTCCTGAAATAACTCCTTGCCTGAGGGGTGGATCCGAGTGAGTGAAGCCAGCCTAAGCGGCCAGCTAGCCCTAGTGACTTCACTCCAGCTCCCCTACATCCTGGGAAGAGGTCAGGGAAAATTTCCTGTTTCAAAGTCAACCTCATTTTCTCAAAGCAGTCTGTTCATTAGCATCTGAAAATAAGCCATTCCAGTTAAAGCATTGGTAAAATAACCAGTGTTTCCAATTGTGTTTTATTACAGAAAAAAAAAAAAAACAAACAGATTTAATTGAACATATTTAAATAACTAGATTGGTATAATATAAGAATACTCACGAGTAGTTTCCAAATCTTGCAAAATTCAGGTAGAGAGGAAGGTAAATGTTTCAACTTTTCTCACAAAATATACTTTACTCAATTGCTGTAAGCTATACATAGTTCAAAAGAAAAAAGTTTGCTTTACTCTGGAAAACAAAATAT
>NW_016861741.1:0-255 GCF_001698545.2 Rhinopithecus bieti | reverse complement strand
TCAGTACCATGCTGTTTTGGTTACACTAGCCTTGTAGTATAGTTTGAAGTCAGGTAGCATGATGCCTCCAGCTTTGTTCTTTTGGCTTAGGATTGTCTTGGCTATCTGGGCTCTCATTTGGTTCCATATGAAATTTAAAGCAGATTTTTCCAATTATGTGAAGAAAGTCACTGGTAGCTTGATGGTTATAGCATTGAATCTATAAATTACTTTGGGCACTATGGCCATTTTCATGATATTGATTCTTCCTATTCA
>NW_016861740.1:0-710 GCF_001698545.2 Rhinopithecus bieti | reverse complement strand
TTCTTGCTTTCCAGAATCTCAGACCAATTCCAGCCTATCCCCTTCTTTGTAAAAATTAGAAAAATGCGCCTTTTCTTGAACCAGGTACCTTCACATGAGCCCAATGAGACGAACAGAGAGAACAGTAGATTTGTGAGGTCACTAACCCTTAACAGATAGAAAGCTGCAAAACTATAGAATGCGGCAAATTGTATTGGCTCCAAGACCTCTCATTCCTCTCCTAATCTAAACATTTTACTCTTTTGTAAACATTCATATTTTGGTGTATGTTCAATGTTAATGCAGATTGAAATGCCATGAAGAAAGAAACCAGGTATATCTGATTGCCGTAAAAAGGTGAAAGGAGGTCACTTTCAATTACATAGTAATTTGTTATTGTCAATTTAAAAAATCTTCCAACAATACAAATACGTAAACCTGTTGTCAATTATTTCAGAAAATCAGAATAAATGCTTCTCACAGCTATCAAATTACATAATCCTTAGCCTAACAATTATAACATAATTGTTTCTAAATATTTAGTAAGTAATTCTCATGTGCAAGGAGATGTTTGCATCTATAGTGTTCAATAAATATTCTTGATAAAAAATTCACTTAATAAAGTAAGAAAATATAAATGCCTTTTAATTGGTTTTTGAATGTTGCCATAGACCAATTTCGCTATCAAGTCGCTTAAGAAACACATATTTGAGGCCGGGCGCGGTGGCTCA
>NW_016861739.1:0-1306 GCF_001698545.2 Rhinopithecus bieti | reverse complement strand
CCCTGTCTCTACAAAAAAAAAAAAAAAAAAGTGATCTTCCTGCCTCAGCCTCCCAAAGTGTTGGGATTACAGGCGTGGGCTCTTGCACCCAGCCTATTTTCAATTTTCACAAGCATTTGTGCATTCTGTATTTTCTGGGTTTCAGATCATTCCTGTCTCTACAATAGATGATCATATGCAGAACAAAAGGATAGGATATGTGTGGATATTTTGATTAGTATTGCTGTCAGTTGCCCCAAAGCTTCTACTAATTTTTGCTCCTGTTAGCACAGTGATGTTCTCATATTAGTAGCATTTGATAATTTTCTAGGAGAAAAGAATTTTTTTCTTTTTAATGTATTTGATATTAATGAGCTAAATCATGTTCATATGACTATTGGCTGTTTCTTAACAAACTGTTCATGTTCTCTGCCCATTTATTGAGAATTAGTATTTTTCTCATTTGTCATAAACTTTAGTTTGTGTATTTCACTTATTAATCATCTGTCAAAGTTGCTGCAAATATTTTCACCTACTGTTTCTAATTTTTTAATTCGGTTTGTCTTTTATTTTTGTTAGTGATATAGAGGTTTAAAATATTTATGCAGTCTAATTTATTGACTGTCTTTTGCACTTGCGGTTCTCCAACTTTCCTCTGTCTATACTAAAATTAACCCTTACTGCTCTGGAAGTCTCTATTCTGAATAATCAGTGTTTAAAATTATATCCCAAAGTAGGGTATCACAGGGATTCCTGATGAGGATAAATGGGCCTGAAGGGCTTATGGGTACCCACTATGTATCATGGGAAAACTTGTACACGTGTGTGTGTGTGTGTGTGTGTGTGTGTGAGAGAGAGACAGAGAGGTGTGTGTGTGTGAGAGAGAGAGAGAAAAAAAAATAAAGTTGATGAGAAAAGGGGAAGCTGTTTTTGGGCCGAGGGTTGGTTGTTTGGCTTTGTTTTTCGTTTCTTTTCCCTCGGTAGAAGTAAGCTTACTGAAGGCAGCGGGGCTTCCTTAGATTCCTGGAGCATCTGAGTGACTGAAACCAGCGACTTACTGAGAGAGGTAAGGGGTGTGTTAGGCATTTGTTGAGTCTGTGAGAAGGCAGGCGGAGCAGAGACTCAGGCCACATCCCATTCAGTCCTCACCCCTTAAGTTTTCCTCTTTGAGGCTGCAGGCTCTGTTCCTCAGCCTCACCCAGGTTAAGTCCTGTGAGAGGACTCATAGGAGCCCACAGCCCTGTTGCAGCTCACCAGCTGCACTAACTGTAGCTTGAAAATGAAGGTAACATATCCTTTCCCCACTTTTTGATGGGGTTGTTTGTTT
>NW_016861738.1:0-1307 GCF_001698545.2 Rhinopithecus bieti | reverse complement strand
AAAAAAAGAAAGCAGGGACTCAAACAGATATTTTATGCTGATGTTCATAGCAGCTTTCTTCACAATAGCTAAAAAAGGTGGAAGCAACCCAAATGTCCATCAATGGATAAATAAATAAACAAAATATGGTATATACATACAATAGAGTATCTTTCAGCCTCAAAAGGGAAGGAAATTCTGACATATGCAACAACACGAATGAACCTTGCAGACATTATGCTAAGTGAAATAAGCTAGACTCACAAAAAGATAAATACTGTATCATTCCGCTTATATGAGGTTCCTAAAGTCGTCAAATTCATAGAGACAGAAAGTAGAATGCTGGTTGCCAAAGGTTGAAGGGAGAGAGGAATGGAGAGTTATTGCTTAATGGGTGTGGAGTTTTAGTTTGGGAAGATAAAAAATTCTGGAGATGGATGGTGGTAATGGTTGCACAACAGTGTGAATGTACTTAATACCACTGAACTATACACTTAAAAATGGCTAAAATGAGGCCGGGGGTGGTCGCTCACAATTGTAATCCTGGCACTTTGGAAGTCTGAGGCAGGCGGATCACTCGAGGTCCAGAGTTTAAGACCAGCCTGGCCAACATGGAGAAATCCCATCTCTACTAAAAATACAAAAATTAGTCGGGCGTGGTGGCAGGCGCCTGTAGTCCCAGCTACTCGGAAGACTGAGGCAGGAGAATCGATTGAACCCGGGAGGCAGAGGTTGCAGTGAGCTGAGGTTGCACCTCTGCATTCCAGTCTGGGAGACAAGAGAGAAACTCGGTCTCCAAAAAAAAAAAAAAAAAAAAGAAAGAAAGAAAGAAAAGAAATGCTAAAATGGTAAATGTTTATATACCAAGAGAGAGTATAGACATATATACATGTGTATACAACACATACACATGTATATGCTGTATGTACATGTGTATATCACAATAGAAAAATACTCATAATCATTTAACTTAATAAAATGTTTTAAAGATTAAAAAAAAAATCCTGGAAACCACCCACGTGTATATTAGCAGGAACAGAGGTAGAGTGCAGTGTGTTCATACAGTGTATTCTTCTACAGCAATGACAATGAATGATCTAAACCTACACCGTCAACATGGACAAATCGCACAAACATAATACATGAAAAGGGCAAATTGCAAAAGAATGCAATCCAATTATATATAAAGGTCAAAAACATTACATCATTTTGGGACTCTATCTATCTATCTATCTATCTATCTATCTATCTATCTATCTATCTATCTATCGATCTGATCTATCTATCTATCTATCTACCGTAAAACTATATAAAGAAAAGCAAAGGGG
>NW_016861737.1:0-369 GCF_001698545.2 Rhinopithecus bieti | reverse complement strand
CAATTCTCCTGCCTCAGCCTCCCAAGTAGCTGGTACGACAGGCGCCCGCCACCATGCACAGCTGACTTTTTGTATTTTTAGTAGAGACAGGGTTTCATGATATTGGCCAGGCTGGTCTCGAACTCCTGACCTCATGATCTGCCCACTTTGGCCTCCCAAAGTGATGGGATTACAGGCATGAACCACCCTGCCCGGCCTCCAGGCTCTTTTCATTTGCTTGTTTTACCTCTGGGAGGATTACTTGCATGTCTGAAATCTACAGGATTTACTGTTTTGATATTGACTAGCCTATTTCTCTTGTCATCTCCCCTTCAACTTGGAAGCAAAGAAGGAAGTTGAATTCCCTTTAAGAAGAAGCGAAAATAGGCC
>NW_016861736.1:0-799 GCF_001698545.2 Rhinopithecus bieti | reverse complement strand
TGTGTGTGTGTGTATGTGTGTGTGTGTGGTGTGTGTGTGTGTGTGTGTGTGTGTGGTGTGTGTGTATGTGTGTGTGTGTGTGTGATGTGTGTGTGTGTTGGCCCCCTGTGGGGCATTGTGGGACATTTGTCACGGTATGTCTGGCCTGTGCACCTGCCAAAGGTGCATGTGCATCCTTTTCATGTGTGCTTGCATGGGGAGTCTGGCATGTGCAGAAAAGATATATCACAGGTGAAGGGGTTTTGAGAGTCTTTTGCCCTTGGGGATGTTGAATAAATTCTGTATTGAGTACCACCATTTTGAATAAAATCTGTCACATGTGTTCAAGTGTGAAATTTTACTTGTAGAATCTGGTTTGTACTCAAACACTTTACGATTATGGAGCCTTTTGGATTTCATATTATCAGATTATGGATTCTCAGCCTACACTATAAACCCATATATTTAAAAGTTATAAGTCAAGGTTAATGTTAAATAAAATGTTTCTTGAAAACTAGAATTTATTTATGACAAAATAAAAAATGTGTAAAGTTAAGTCTTTTATGTCAGAAAGGACCAAATTGGTTATTTCACAAATTTAGGTATTAGGTTTGTTTAGGTATTAGGTGTTAGGTATTAGGCTGGTGATGTTTGGATGGAAATAAATCAATGTAATTCACAAATTAACATATAGTTATTTCATAAAAGCTGACTATGTTATAATCAAGATATTTTATAATTGGCATTCTATTGGCAGTGATAACATAAAGGATTCAACAATCATAATTTTATTCAATCATACAAAATTTAAATGTGATCT
>NW_016861735.1:0-369 GCF_001698545.2 Rhinopithecus bieti | reverse complement strand
TTTTCCTAGCCAAGGGAAACTGAGACACACAACACCTGGAAAATCGGGTAACTCCCACCCTAATACTGCACTTTACCAAGGGTCTTAGCAAATAACACACCAGGAGATTATATCCCACACCTGGCCCGGAGGGTCCCACGCCCACGGAGCCTCCCTCATTGCTAGCACAGCAGATTGAGATCTAAGGGCAAGGCAGCAGCAAGGCTGGGGGAGGGGTCCCCACCATTGCTGAGGCTTATGTAGGTAAACAAAGCCGCCAGGAAGCTCGAAATGGGTGGAGTCCACCGCAGCTCAAGGAGGCCTGCCTGCCTCTGCAGTCTCCACCTCTGGGGACAGGGCATAGCTAAACAAACAGAAACCACTGCAGAT
>NW_016861734.1:0-710 GCF_001698545.2 Rhinopithecus bieti | reverse complement strand
AGGAACATCACACACCGAGGCCTGTTGTGAGGTGGGGGGTTGGGGCAGGGAAGCATTAGGAGGAATACCAATGTCAGTGAAGAGTTAATGGGTGCAGCACACCAACATGGCACATGTATACATGCGGGATATAACAAACCTGCACGTTGTGCACATGTACCCTAGAACTTAAAGTATAATTTTAAAAAAAGAGAGAATTAAAAAGCCATTGAAGTAATTACTATAAAGCATCAACAATATTGTGGGAAAATATGAATGATATAGTACTAACTGAGGAAAGCATGATCCAAATTGCCTGTACATTATGATTTTAACTATATAAAATGTACATACGTGTATATAAAGGCAAGGAAAAATGGAAAAGTGAAGTTAGTTGATATTTGAATAAACTGAATTATGTTTCTCCTTTAACTTTTTTTCAAAATTAGCCTGGTGTTGTTATATAATGCATTTTAAAACAAATGAGTAAATAATACAAAAAAGATATGAGTGGAATTGGGTATAACTTCCCAGATATTAAACACAACTAAAGCAGTGAATTGGTAAAAGTATATACTCAGGGAAGATCTTAGCAGCTTTTCTGATAGTGGTTCTGTAGGAATTTTAAGTATGGATCCAAAAAGTTGATAGTAGGCGTTTAATGAAAACTTCTTGCAGTTTAGCTTATCAGGTGAATGCTTGTTACGATATCTTTCACTTGCGTTTTTTTT
>NW_016861733.1:0-828 GCF_001698545.2 Rhinopithecus bieti | reverse complement strand
ACTTACACACTTTTGATTTAAAAAACTTTGGGAAACAATCCCTACAGTTACATTTCCTTCTGCTGTTATTGTTTGGGAAGCAATAGAGGAGGAAGTAAGTCAAGACCCACAGGCCTCAGAATAAAACCGTTTTGGGTTTTCTTCCCGGCTTTAGCCATTGCCAGGCGGTCACTCTTGGGAAGATTTCTTAAAGTCTTTGAGTCTCTGTTTCTGCACTTTTCAATAGGGTAGTAACAGGACTACTTCATGGGATAGTGAAAAAGTAAATTAATGCACGTGCAACACTGGGAACATAACACTTACCAAGATACAGCTGTGATCATAATGATGCTGACCATCGTGATCATGGGGCTGTTTTGAGCCAGGCTGCAACTTTTTGCCAGTCAGGGGCCTATTGGGAGGATCCTGGTGCTGGGATGGCACTTAATATTCTTTGAAAGCAGCCTTTCAGTCCCCTTCAATGCTTCCTGGCACCCTGAAACTGCCACCTAGCTCTTCCTCTTCACAGCTCCCACATCTAGTTTGCTAATGGCACAACCATTTTAAATTCATATGCAGCCTATAGTAATAGGGAGAACCAAAATATTTCTCTTTCAAACTTCTCTCTCCTACCTTCCACTACCTCAAATACCACCACCTCCCCTAATAGATACTCCTCTCTGTCCTAGGCATTACCAGCATGATGGAATTGGGGCTGTGACAGCCTCAGACTTTTTCCTATGAAAAGAAGTACAGAGGTGATTTTTCACCCTTGAACTCTACATTTCACTCTTCTCCCTTTATCTCCAGTAGTAAAGCCTTGGAATCAACTAATCTCTCTCTCTCTCT
>NW_016861732.1:0-1264 GCF_001698545.2 Rhinopithecus bieti | reverse complement strand
GAGGGAGGGAGAGGGCAGGAGCAAAGGCAGGCAGCTGAGTGGCGGGACTCCACCTGGCACTCGGGCTGTGGGGTGTCGTTTGCCTTGGTGGGGCCTCACTCTACAGATTCTGAGCCCAGCTTGGCTTCCACTTGAGGGGCAGAGTGGGACGGTGCAAAGCCCTCCTTCGGAGCCGCAGGCCTGTGACAGCGAGGTGGGCTCCACGGTGTGGTACCACGTGGGGAAGAGGATGTTCTGAAACAGGAACGAGGTCCCTGGGGCAGGATTAAGATTGAGTGAGGCAGCTGGGCACAGTGGCTCACGCCTGTAATCCTAATACTTTGGGAGGCCAAGGCGGGCAGATCATGAGGTCAGAAGTTCCAAGACCAGCCTGACCAACATGGTGAAACCCCGTCTCTACTAAAATTACAAAAATTAGCCAGGTATGGTGGCAGGCGCCTGTAATCCCAGCTACTTGGGAGGCTGAGGCAGGAGAATCATTTGAACCCGGGGGCAGAGGTGGCAGTGAGCCCAGATCGCGCCACTGCACTCTAGCCTGGGTGGAAGAGGGAAACTCCATCGCACACACAAAAAAATTGTCATCCCATCACTTTGGGAGGCCGAGGTGGGCAGATCACGAGGTCAGGAGTTCGAGACCAGCCTGACCAACATGGTGAAACCCCGTCTCCACTAAAAATACAAAAATTAGCTGGGCACACTGGCACACGCCTGTAGTCCCAGCTACTTGGGAGGCTGAGGCAGGAGAATTGCTTGAACCAGAGAGGTGGAGGTTGCAGTGAGCTGAGATTCAGCCACTGCACTCCAGCCTAGGCGACAGAGCAAGACTGTCTCAAAAAAACAAAAAAATTGAGTGAGGGTGTGGCATTTATCCACTAGGCAGAGGTTCTGTACTATTCAAACAGTAGGACTGGGAATGGTGCCATGTTGCAGGAAGAAATCAACGATCAAAAACGGGCCGGGTGAGATGGTTCACACCTGTAATCCCAACACTTTGAGAGGCTGAGGTGGGAGGATCTCTTGAGCCCAGGAGTTTGAGACCAGCCTGGGCAACATAGCGAGACCCCTAATTAAAAAAAAAAAAATTTAATTAGCTGGGTATGGTGGCACATGCCTGTAGTCCCAGCTACTCAGGAGGCTAAGGTATGATGATCACCTGAGCCTGGGAGGTTGAGGCTGCAGTGAGTTGTGATCACCCTACTGCACTCCAGCCTGGGTGACAGAGTGAGACCCTCTTCAAAAAAATTTTATTTATTTATTTATTTAT
>NW_016861731.1:0-829 GCF_001698545.2 Rhinopithecus bieti | reverse complement strand
TCCTTTCCACAAGGTCAGTTAGGCTCTGAAAAGGCCTAGTAGGTTAGGCTCTGGTTAACTACTTTATCCTGAGAGTGACCTTGTTAAGAAGGACAGAATACTTTGGTGCACTTTAAAATGGTTTTTTCTCCTCCCACCCCCACCAGAAGTACAAGGGAATTTTTTTTCTTGTATGACAATTTGATTTAGCTTCAGTAAATAAAACTCACAAACGTGTGAGTCCCCATTATGATTATGACTGGATATGCCTATGGTTTTTAGTTCTCACAGATGTCCACACTGAGTCTCTAGCAATTTGTGAATTATAGTTCAGATTTTTTTTTAACCCTGTCACTAGATTCCACAGAGCTTTCAGCTCCTGAGTTTCTGCTCTACTATACTGTGTTTCTCTACATTCACCTGCCAGTCTCTCCAATTGTTGGGGAATCAGTTTGCCCTGTGACCTTAACTGTCTTACAGATCCAGGAAGAGTCATTGATTTTTCAATTTGTTCACCCCTTCACTTGTTATTAGGATAGAGTGATGACTTCCAGGCTTCCTGCCTGCCGAACTGTAAATCAGAAGTCTTTTGGCTTATTTTCTAATGTAATTTTTTTTTTTTACTATTGATTTGAGAGTTCTTTATATATTTTAGATACCAGTCCTTTGTCAAATATGTGATTTGCTAATGTGCACTCACAGTCTGTAGCTTGTATTTTCGTCCTGACAGAATATTTCAGAATACAAAATTTTTTATATTAATAAAATCAAATTTATTAATTTTTCCTTTTATGTATAATGCTTTTGGTAAAAAATCTAAGATCTATGTCTATCTCTAGATCCTTAAGAG
>NW_016861730.1:0-708 GCF_001698545.2 Rhinopithecus bieti | reverse complement strand
AAAAAAAATGAAGCAAAAAGAAACTGTTGAAATTAATTTTGATGCTATATTTAACCCAATATATCCAACATATCCATTTCAAGATATGAACAATATAAAAATTAATAAAATAGTTTATATTATTTCTTGCAGACCAAGTCTTCAAATCCAGTGTGTGTCTCATAATTTGGACTGGTCATGTTTCAAGTGCTCAAGTTATTTGTGGCTGGTGATGACTGTGCTGGGTAGCGTGGCTCTAGAGTATACATTTGGAAATGGAGTTGCTGAGTCAGGACGTGCCTGTCTATAACTTCACTTGATGTTGCAAATGGGCTCTTCACATTACCAAGTCCCTCTTCCCTGAAGTCCTTCCCAGTTGTCAGTGTGACCTGCCTCTCACTCTCTGCCAGTCTGTTGGGTATGGAATGGCACCTTATCATGTGTCACTTTTACAGTTTATGCTAGCGAGTTCAAGAATCTTTTACATTTACTGATCATCTGAATTTCATTTTCTATGAACTTCTCATTCCGATTCTTTGTGTTTTTCTACTGAGTTGTATTTTTCTCAATACGTATTTCTTTATGTATTCCACATACAGGTCTTTGATGGATATATATCCTAGAAATGTCACCTTCCAGAGAATTATTTGTCTTTTTTTGTTGGCATTTTTGTCACACAGCAGAGTTTAAAAATTTTCTTTCTTTTTTTCTTTTCCCCCCTCCCTCCCT
>NW_016861729.1:0-709 GCF_001698545.2 Rhinopithecus bieti | reverse complement strand
AAAAGACCAAGTGCTGGGCTCACAAGTGTGATTCTAGCACACCCACACACACCCACACACCCACACAAAAAAAAAAAAGACTGCTCTTAGCTGTTAGAGCCTGTCTCTCTCCATTGGCAATTCAGAAGAGTCCATGTCTGATTTCTTCCAGACTGAACACAGTTCATCTCTGTGACTTCTGTTCTGTGACCACCTAGAAAAGGATCTCTGCTTTTAAAAGGTTCGTGTGATTAGAAAAGACACATCCAAACTGTCTTCCTATTTGAAGTCAACTGTGCTATATAACATACCTAATCAAAGTAGTAATATTTATCAAATGCACAGTTCTATGCCCGGAATTCGTGGGTTCTGGGTCTCACTGACTTCAAGAATGAAGCCGCGGACCCTCGCAGTGAGTGTTAGGATTCTTAAAGATGGTGCGTCCGGAGTTTGTTCCTTCAGATGTTCACATGTGTCAGCAGTTTCTTCCTTCTGGTGGGTTCGTGGTCTCGCTGGCTTCAGGAAGGAAGCTGCAGACCTTCCTGGTGAGTATTACAGCTCATAAAGACAGCGTGGACCCAAAGTGTGAGCAGTAGCAAGATTTATTGCAAAGAGTAAAAGAACAAAACCTCCACAGCCTGGGAAGGGACCCAATGGGTTGCCACTGGTTTGCTGGGGTAGCCTGCTTTTATTCCCTTATCTGGCCCCACCCACATCCTGCTGATTGGTT
>NW_016861728.1:0-2335 GCF_001698545.2 Rhinopithecus bieti | reverse complement strand
AGAATATTTTCCTTTTCTTTTTCTTGAAGCTAAATGATAAAATTTAATTCTTTTATGTTTTTCATTTCTTTTGCTCACATCTGAATCTTCCATCCATTCTTTTTCTTTTTTCAGAACTGGCCACACCAGTTTAAATGACAAAATTTGATTCTTTTATGTTTTTTCATTTCTTTTGCTCTCATCTGAATCTTCCATCTATTCTTTTTACTTTTTTCAGAACTGCCACACCAGTTTATCACTAGTCTGCATTCAGTTCTGGGACCCACTTTATAAGAAATTGGACAAATTGGCAGAGACTGGACTGAGGGGCTTGAAGCCATGTAATATAAGACAATGTTGAAGAAAATGGAGATATTTGTCTGGGGAAGACTAAGGAGAAAAGGAAGGTGGTCAAGGAAACTGTCTTTGCATTTTTGAAGAGCTGTCATAAGTAAGGGTGATCAGAGGTCCTGCAGCCTCCAGGCAGAATTAGAACTAGCGGCTTTTGACATAATTTAGCGCTGCCTCCAGCAGTGAGTTTTCTAGAACTGCATGCACACAAGCATGGGTTGCAGGAGTTAGATTTAAATTTTGTCGTTTTCAGGGTGAGTGCAGTGGCTCACATCTGTAATTCCAGCACTTTGGGATCCTAAGGCGGGCGGATTATTTGAGGTCAGCAGTTTGAGACCAGCCTGGCCAACACAGTGAAATCCCGTCTCTACCAAAAATACGAAAATTAGCTGGGCATGGTGGCGCACGCGCCTGTAGTCCCAGCTACTCTGGAGGCTGTGGCAGTAGAATCGCTTGAACCCGGGAGGTGGAGGTTGCACCGAGCCCAGATAGTGCCACTGCACTCCAGCCTGGGCGACAGAGCAAGACTCCGTCTCAAGAAAAAAAAAAAGTTGTTGTTTTCAAACTTGACACTTCTGACATTTACCTGCTGAATTTCTGTGTGTAATATTACCTTCCTTTTGTGCAGTTGAGCGATATTTAAAATCTCTTAGTATTTCCTTTATATGTCAAATGCCTTCTTTATTGTTTCTTTAAAGTTCATTCCTTAAATTTATATCAAGTTGGGTGGTTGGAAAAGCTTCTTCCATTATCTTCCCTCATAGACTGTAAAAGTATGCCTTTATTATGAAACTACAACCAACAGGAGCTTTGACCTCATGATAATTGAGAGAATAAAGTGTTTTATGATCTCATTAGAACCTTGTTATGTATTATACGTGTGCTGTGTGTGCATTATCTGTTTCATATTTTTCTTGTAGAATTTTCTATACCATTTAGAATGGCTTAGAGAGATTTGATTATACTGACACTTTCCTTCCAGGCAATTTTGTTGTTGTTTGTTTGAGACAGGGTCTCACTCTGTCGCCCAGAGACACTGCACTGCTGGAGTGCAGTGGCGCAATCATGTAATCACAGCTCACTGAAACCTCTGCCTCCTGGTTCAAGAGATTCTCCTGCCTCAGCCTCCTGAGTAGCTGGGATTACGGGCGTCAGCCACCACATCTGGCAATTTTTTTTTTTTTTTGAGACGGAGTCTCTTTCTGTCGCCCAGGCTAGAGTGCAGTGGCACGATCTTGGCTCACTGCAACCTCCTGAGTAGCTGGGATTACAGGCGTGTGCCACCACACCCAGCTAAGTTTTGTAATTTTTTTTTTTGAAACAGAGTTTTGCTCTTGTCACCCAGGCTGGAGTGCAATGAGGCGATCTCGGCTAACTGCAACCTCCACCTCCCGGGTTCAAGCGATTCTCCTGCCTTAGCTTCCCTAGTAGCTGGGATTACAGGTGTGTGCCACTACGCCCGGCTAATTTTTTTGTATTATTACTAGAATCGGAGTTTTACCATGTTGGCCAGGCTGGTCTCGAACTTCTGCTCTCAGGTGATCCACCTGCCTCAGCCTCGCAAAGTGCTGGGATTACAGGCGTGAGCCACTGCACCCAGCCAACTTTTCTATTTTTTTTAGTAGAGGCGAAGTTTCGCCATGTTGGCCAGGATGGTCTCAAACTCCTGACCTCAGGTGATCCGCAGGCCTTGGCCTTGGCCTTCCAAAGTGCTGTAATTATAGGTGTGAGCCAGCATGCCCAGCCCCAAGCAATATTTAAAAAAACATTACATACAGAGTTTTATTATCTTTGTAAAATGCTAAGGAAAATAAACATTTTCATTTGAACTTAAGGACTTGTATTTGTTAGGTGGTAATTCATTCCTCATGATCAAAATTTTAAGCAGGAGAGTTATATAAAAAAGATTTTGTAAATTCATTTTGGAAAATAACAAGAGGGTGTTCAATTATATCTGGCTTCACCGAAAGTGTAGATTGGAGTTCTTTTCATTAGACTATTTACT
>NW_016861727.1:0-1305 GCF_001698545.2 Rhinopithecus bieti | reverse complement strand
TTTGGTGACACATTTGACAATATTTTGGAAATGTTAACTTGAAGATACCATTTAAGGATTTTCTTATTGGTTTTTAGTCTAGAATTAAATTAGAACCCATCTTGACAGACTAGTACTTTTAAGTAACTATCTAACATAATGTTCTCTGTCTGTACTCTACCTATATAATTCAATCAACCCAAATAGTATAATGGAAATTATTTGGTCTATTCTCATGAAGAGTTAATTAAATTAATGATAGAGACCATTGCTTCATGCCCGTATTAAATATTTAAATGGCAATCAAGCTATTTCCTTGAGAACATGAAGTTCTCATCCTTCTTGTTGCAGTCCTCTTACCTTGTCCATATTAAGGTGGGAACTGCTCTCAATTTTAGCTTCCATTGTCAAATTAGCCTTCTGTACTTTCTAGTGAACCCCTTTTGGCTACTTTGAAAACTTCCTTTTTTCAGATCCAACACATATTGCCATATTGCTTCTTTCTTCCTCCCACATTGTACTGGTATCATGTAATTTATGTGGCTGTTGGAGGTTTATATCCATCTGCTTATTTTGGGGGTTTTTTGTGTGTGGATGCATTTGTTGTGCTTGACCCCTATTAACCTCAACAGGGATGGCACCAGGTTCAAGAGGCTTAAGAAGAAGTCTGGAGTCAGCAAACAAGACATAGGATTTTATTAGCCAGAACATTACATACAGGGATGGTCCAGGAGTGGCAGGATGGACAGGAGAATCTTACAGCCCAGTGGTGGTGGGCTGGGTAGGAGAACAGCAATTGCTTTCAAAATACATGCAGTTTATTTGGTATGTTCACTTAGCACTCTCGCCCTAATGACCTACACCTGGCAACCTTCATCTACCCCCTCCAAACAAAGAACCTAGATAGCCTGTATGGCCCACATTCCACCAGAAGGGACAGGGGTTTAGATGTTCCTCCTAGTTAAGGAATGAATCTCCAAGTTGGCTAGTGTCATATTCCTTAGCTCTTAACTCCAAATATACACTCGAGTGCATCTACCATACAGGGCCATTCACAGGGTATACATCAGTTATTGCTGTCAGGTGTATCTGCCTTACAACATTGTTACTTAGTTTTGTTGTAAATGTGTTTCATGTTTTTTTTTTTTTTTTTTTTTCTACTTGTTCTGTCCATTTTCATTTAAGAATTTGGAGAGATTTAAACAATGCTGTTTCCACAGCATCATTCTAGATTTACCCTCTTTATTTTTTAAAATATGTATAATGTAGTCATTTTATCCCTCTTCTACAGAATGGAAAACTTTATGAATCCAATGTCTGGTAGAC
>NW_016861726.1:0-369 GCF_001698545.2 Rhinopithecus bieti | reverse complement strand
CACCACAACCTCTGCCTCCCAGGTTTAGGTGATTCTCCTGCCTCGACCTCCCGAGTAGCTGGGATTACAGGCAAGAGCCACCATGCCCGGCTAATTTTGTGGGGTTTTTTTAGTAGAGATGGGGTTTCTCCATGTTGGTCGGGCTGGTCTCCAGCTCCGGACCTCGGGTGATCCGCCCACCTGGGCCTCCCAAAGTGCCGGGATTGCAGGCGTGAGCCACCGTGCCCAGCCGAAACCCAGAACGGAGAAACAAAGCAAAAACCACAAAGATTAGCCCAGCGTGGTGGACCGCAGGCAGGTAGTCCCAGCTACTCTGAAGGCTGATGTAGGAGGATTGCTTCAGCCCAGGGGTCTAGCTGGCAGCGAGCT
>NW_016861725.1:0-369 GCF_001698545.2 Rhinopithecus bieti | reverse complement strand
GTAACCAAAACAGCATGGTACTGGTACCAAAACAGAGATATAGACCAATGGAACAGAACAGAGTCCTCAGAAATAATACCGCACATAATCCTTTATCTTAGCCCTGGCATTCCTTTCTGTTGTTCCTAGAGTTTTGTTTTGTTTTGTTTTTGTTTTGAGATGGAGTCTCTCTCTGTTGCCCAGGTTGGAGTGCAATGGGCAGGATCTCAGGTCACTGTAACCTCCATCTTCCGGGTTCAGGCAACTCTTCAACCTCCACTAGCTGGGACCACAGGTGCGGGCCACCACGCCCAGCTAATTTTTTGTCCTTTTAGTAGAAAAGGGGTTTTGCCATATTGCTCAGCCTGGTCTTGAACTTCTGGCCTCAAG
>NW_016861724.1:0-826 GCF_001698545.2 Rhinopithecus bieti | reverse complement strand
GCCAGGCTGGAGTGCAATGGCGTGATCTCGGTTCACTGCAACGTTTGCCTCTAGGGTTCAAGTGATTCTCCTGCCTCAGCCTCCTAAGTAGCTAGGATTACAGGTGTGTGCCACCATGCTCGGCTAATTTTGTATTTTTAGTAGAGATGGGGTTTCACCATGCTGGCCAGACTAGTCTGAAACTCCCGACCTCAAGTGATCTGCCTGCCTCGGCCTCTCAAAGTGCTAGGATTACAGGCGTGAGCCCCTGCACCTGGCCAAAAGTTTTTTTAATTAAAAAAAAAAATTTTAAAGAATTGCACCAGGCGCAGTGGCTCAAGCCTGTAATCCCAGCACTTTGGGAGGCCGAGACGGGCAGATCACTGTTTGGACGAACGGAGGCAAGATGGCGCAGTTCCGGGTTCTTCACCGTCAGCTTTCCCGCGCCCGGGAAAGACACAGGTCAACTGCGCAGGCGCAACCCGACCTCCGACAGAGAAAAACCGGAACCCGCCTAGCCACGCCTACTGCCTGGCCCCCGACCCGCCTATGTCCCACCCACTGCCCGCCCACTCCCAGGCCCAGGACATAAAAGCCGCTCCCGGCGGGCGCACTGCACGCCTTCCTCAGCCCCCACTCCTTTTGGGACTGTAGGAACTCCGCCGGAGAGCTCCACCGGGTGACTCCTCCAGCCTCCCCTGCCGGAGGCCGACGGACCTCACCCCTCCCCACACCTTCTTTCCTGAAGCTGGGGACCAAAATAAATGTGCAGTTTTGCTCCTAGCCTTGCCTACTCGCTGGTCATTTAATACTCGCCCTGGTTTCCTAGAAAGCAAATCAGCTTCCT
>NW_016861723.1:0-2330 GCF_001698545.2 Rhinopithecus bieti | reverse complement strand
CCTCCCTCCTCCTCCTCCTCCTCCTTTCTTCTTCTTCCTTATTTCTGGATCATTGAGGTTGTTAAGACTTAGAATTTATTCTTCTGTTTGATATTCTGTCAGATATGTTACTTAAACCTTCTAATTTAAAATAAGGTGTCCTTCAGGTAGCATTGAAGCTGTTTAAATTTCTTCAGGACCAAAAAAGGTTATGGATTGGATAAATTTTCATTAACATCTGTTCTTAATTCTAATAATAGTTCATATCTTTAATATGAATACCTTATTTTACAACCAAAATTAGCTTCAGAGCTATTCCTATGTGTGAGGGTATGCCATTATCTCAGACTTAGTTGTGAATAAGTATTAAAATGCTTGTGATTTCTGTGTATAGTTTCAGCATAGCCTGGGAACATCACAACTGCTACCTTGTACCCACCTTGGACTTTAAAAGTCATTTAGGCAGCATGTGGCTGAGAACTATGTTGCTCAAGTGAAATATATAATAAGGGTTATAGCCCATTCATTTTAAAACGCTATATAGACCAATAATAAATCCTCAACTTAGCTAGTCTGCAGGCTCTTTGGTACTGCTCCACAATGAGATTAGGGGTCTGCCAGAACGTAAGTCATCTGGAAAATCATGTTGCAATATTTGTGTATGTATATTTAGTTGAAATAGACATTATATTTAGTAGTACAGTTGATTTTTATCCTTAAGTTCTTGAAGAGGGGCCAGTAACCAAAAGCTCCATGATCAGCAGCATCCACAGACCACATAGTGTGTGTAGACAGCATCCTTATAGTGCAGTATAGAAGCATACTTATAGCCAAATGTTTGCTTGCATATAAACAGAGGACTTTGCCTTGTAATTTAAGAAAAACTCTTCAGTTTATACTCTAGATGCTAAGTGATTGCTCAGCAGCATTAAGTACAGTTTTCTGTTAGTTCAAAATACACAATCTCAAGGTAATTGAGGAGCTTTTAGGAGATGTTGAAGTACTTCATTTTGCATTGGACTTGTTTTGTCAGCTTTTTGGGGGTCATTTTCATTCAGGATGAAGATGCATCAGGGGGTGATCAAGATCAGGAAGAAAGAAGATGGAACAAAAGGACTCAGCAGATGCTTCATGGTCTTCAGGTATTGCTGCTGTTGTCTTAGAGGAAAATGCTTTATCAAAGGGTTTTGGCATTGTTCCCCGAAAAAAAAAAAGTTACATATTGGAAACAGAAAGCATGCTTTTGTGAAACTTTTCCCAAAACTACATTATTTTAAATGTTTTAATTAAATACATAAACTGTTAGGCCAAGAGTAAGCCTGAAAAGCAGAACCATGGTGACATGTTACACAACTCCTTTGTATGCCTGCACCTTCTTGTTTTCGTTGAGTAAATTTAATGTGATGGATCATTACATTTATTGGGTCATTGTGTAACATCAGATGTCACTTTTCCTTGTGCTTTAATGTCCTAGACACAGACAAGATACCTTGAACATCTGCAGAATGCCAAGCAAGTTGCTCAAGGTTTCTTAAAACAGGACAGTTGACATTTAATTTTTTTTTTTACTTTAAAACTGTAAGTGCTAGATTTTACTATTATATTACATTAGCTGTCTAAATAAATTGATTATTTTAATAATACATGTCAGAACAATTTTGCTGGTTTCTTGGACTTTCTTATTTAGATTTTAGATGTACCATAACATACTTTGGCCTTTTACCCTCTTGATTAACATGAGAATCATATACTGCTTTAAAAGTACAATCTTTGTCCTGAGCAGAATATATAGTTTGTTTTTTCCAGTAACCAAAATTAGCATCTGTGTTAGTTTGTTTTGTGTTGCTCTAAAGGAATACCTGAGTCTGGGTAATTTATAAAGAAATGGAGTTTATTTGGCTCACAGTTCTGCAGACTGTACAAGAAGCAAAGCACCAGCATCTGCTTCTGGTGAGGCCTCAGAAAGCTTATAGTCATGGTGGAAGGCAGAGGGGAGCAGGTGTGTCACATGGCGAGAGAGATGGCTAGGCTCTTTTAAACAACCAGCTCTCTTGTTAACTAATGAGCAAAATTCACTGATTGCTGCGGGGAACCATTCATAAGGGATCCACCACCACCCCATCCCCACCCCACCCCGTGACACAAACACCTCACTAGGCTCCATCTCTAACACTGGGGAATCACGTTTCAGCATGAGATTTGGAGGGGACAGATATTCACACTGTGTCAGCATCCTCACTGAATTACTACTTTATTTTACAGGTTACTTTAAGTTATCCTTTTTTGGTTTTATTTCAGCGTGCTCTTGCTAAAACTGGAGCTGAATCTATCAGTTTGCTTGAGTTATGTCG
>NW_016861722.1:0-401 GCF_001698545.2 Rhinopithecus bieti | reverse complement strand
TTGGGAGTTATACTTGATGTAAATGATGAGTTGATGGGTGCTGACAAGCTGAGGGGTGCCGTACACCAACACGGCATAAGTATACATATGTAACAAACCTGCACGTTATGCACATGTACCCTAGAACTTAAAGTATAATAAAATTTAAAAAAAGAATATACTACTTAATAAGACTGAAGTGATTCTGAGTATAAGGAATAAAATTGATATGTTGAATAGTTTTTCACTTAAAGAATTGCATGAAACCCATATATTTTATTTTTAAATATAGTATATTGTAAGTATGCCACTTGATTTCAATGACTCTAAAGGCTTATTAAATGTCAGGGAATTATTTCCACATCGTTTTGCATTCCATTTGCTTTGAAGTGAAAATTTGCACATGATACATTTCCAGCAGG
>NW_016861721.1:0-401 GCF_001698545.2 Rhinopithecus bieti | reverse complement strand
TTTAAAGAATTTGTAGTTAAATAAAAAGTTCTTAACCACTGAAAAGATAAAAGGAGAATTCTAGGAAGTAGCAGAGGTAGCCGTTGCTAAAAGTTACTACAACCTCTAAGGCCGAAGGACAAAAGGGAAGAAGTTGGAATTATTAAAGCTTAGACACTAAAAGAAGACCTCTCATAAAGCTGCTGTCTTAGCCCATTCCTGTTGCTATAACAAAATACTTTAGATTGCAGATTTGCCTTGATCTTGGGCTTCCCTGCTTCTAGAACTGTGAGAAGTAAATTTCCATTATTTATAAATTATCCAGTCTAAAGTATTTGGTGTCTGGTGGGGGCTTACTCTGTGTTTATAGATGGTGCTTCTTGCCACATCCTCATGTGGTAGAAGGGGCAAATGTTGTGTTC
>NW_016861720.1:0-829 GCF_001698545.2 Rhinopithecus bieti | reverse complement strand
GATATTCTCCCACTCTTACCAGTGTTCACATCCGCGGAGGGACAAAGGTTCTCTGGTCCTTTAGATTTGAGAGATACTCACCTTTGGGAAGACTCCCTGGAGCCTATCAGAAGTCATCTGAGGACGTTCAACTGAAAGAGAATACATCAGAATTTTTCTTTGTTGGTAAAGATTTCCAAACTCTAGAGAGACTTCTGTCGCATGAGGGCATTCTGCAGCAGAGGGTTTTCTGTCCACTCATTGTTGAGGAGTTATTTGAGATTTGCTTCTGAATTACGTTCAGTAATGGTTGGTGCATTTATCTGTGGCATCAATTCAGAATTTTCCATCTCATGGTTTATCAAACGGGGCTTAAACGCCGTCACAGTCTCATCTTATTTCATTACATATCTTTTACCTTTTCCCAAATAATTAAATTAAATGGTTAGGAATCTGAACCGTATCCACTCAAGATGCGCAACAACTAAAAATCATTGTACACTTCAAATGGGTGAATCTTATGGTGTGTCAATTAAGCTGTTAAATGTGTGACGAACCATGGATGATTTATTCCAGTGTCTCTGAAATATTTTCAGTATAAAGACACTCCTTTAATGTCAAAAACTTGGCAGATAGTCAAGCATTGGATTGTCAGATCTCTTATAGTGATTGTGGGAGATGGTAGAATCTGGCCTGTTTGTTGGGGAGTCATAGGTCTATTGGAGACAGTTTGGACTTTCTTACCTTGTCTTATAATTGTTTTGTTAGAGCAGAAGAGCAAGTAAACACATATGTCCCCTTTATATTCCTGAAATGCACAAAGATCTCTAGGCAAGAACTTGTCTTTTTT
>NW_016861719.1:0-3172 GCF_001698545.2 Rhinopithecus bieti | reverse complement strand
CCATTTTATTGTGTCTATTTGAGTCTTCATATTTTCTTCTTTATTAGTCTCACTAGCAGTGTATCTATTTTGCTAATCTTTTCAATAAAACAACTCCTGGATTCATTGATTTTTTGAAGGGTTTTTCATTTCTCTATCTCCTTCAGTTCTGCTCTGATCTTAGCTATTTGTTGTCTTCTGCTAGTATTTAAATTTGTTTGCTCTTGCTTGTCTAATTCTTTCAATTGTAATGTTAAGATGTCAATTTTAGATCTTTCCTGCTTTCTCTTGTGCACATTTAGTGCTACAAATTTTCCTCTAAACACTGCTTTAGCTGTGTCCCAGTGACTCTGGTATGTTGTGTCTTTGTTCTCATTGGTTTCAAATAACTTAGTTGTATTTGCCTTATTTTTGTTATTTACCCAGTAGACATTCAGGAGCAGGTTGTTCCGTTCCCATGTAGTTATGCGGTTTTGAGTGAGTTTGTTAATCCTGAGTTCTAAATTTATTGCTCTGTGGTCTCAAAGACTTTTATGATTTCCATTGTTCTGTATTTGCTAAGAAAAGTTTCACTTTCAATTATGTGGTCAATTTTAAAATAAGTCTGATGTGGTGCTGAAAAGAATGTATATTCCTTTGATTTGGGGTGGAAAGTTGTGTAGATGTCTATTAGGTCCACTTAATTCAGAGCTGAGTTCGTGTTTTGAATATCCTTGTTAATTTTGTGTTTCATTGATCTGTAAGATATTGACAGTGGGACATTAAAGTCTCCTACTCTTATTGTGTGGGAGTCAAAGTCTCTTTGCAGGTCTCTAAGGACTTGTTTATGAATATGGGTCCTCCTTTGTTGAATGCATATATATTTAGATAGTTAGCTCTTCTTGTTGCATTGATCCCTTTACCATTATGTAATGCCCTTCTTTGTCTCTCGTGATCTTTGTTGCTTTAAAGTCTCTTTTATAAGAGACTGGGATTTCAAGCCCTGCTTCTTTTGCTTTCCATTTTCTTGGTAAATATTCTCCATCCCTTAATTTTCAGCCTATGTGTGTCTTAGTACGTGAGATGGGTCTTCTGAATACAGCAAACCTATGGGTCTTGACTATCCAATTTGCCAGTGTGTGTCTTTTAATTGGGGCATTTATCCCATTTACCTTTAGTGTTAATATTGTTATGTGTAAATGTGATTTTGTCATTATGATGCTAGCTAGTTATTTTGCCCGTTAGTTGATGCAGTTAATTCATAGTGTCAATGGTCTTTACAATTCAATATGCTTTTGCAGTGGCTAGTACCAGTTTTTCCTTTCCATATGTACTGCCTCCTTCAGGAGCTTTTGTAAGGCAGACCTGGTGGTGACAAAATCTCTCAGCATTTGCTTGTCTGAAAAGGATTTTACTTCTCCTTCACTTATGAAGCTTAGTTTGGCTGGGTATGAAATTCTGGGTTGAAAATTCTTTTCTTTAAGAATGTTGAATATAGGTCCCAACTCTCTTCTGGCTTGTAGGGTTTCTACAGAGAGACTTGCTGTTAGTCTGATGGGCTTCCCTTTGTGGGTAACCTGACCTTTCTCTCTGGCTGCCCTTAACATTTTTTCCTTCGTTCCAACCTTGGTGAATCTGGCAATTATGTGTCTTGGGTTTGCTCTTCTCGATGAGGATCTTTGTGGTGTTCTCTGTGTTTCCAGAATTTTAATGTTGGCCTGTCTTGCTAGGTTGGGGAAGTTTTCCTGGTTTTCCAACTTGGTTCCATTCTCCCTGTAACCTTCAGGTATACCCATCAAATGTAAGTTTGGTCTTTTCACATAGTCCCATATAACTTGAAGGCTTTGTTTGTTCCTTTTCATTCTTTTTTCTCTAATCTTGTCTTCAGGCTTTATTTCACTAAGTTGACCTTCAATCTCTGATGTGCTTTCTTCTGCTTTATTGATTTGGCCACTGAGGCTTGAGTATGCTTCACGAAATTCTTGTGCTGTGTTTTTCAGTTCCATCACATCATTTATGTTCTTCTCTTAACTGGTTATTCTACTTAGCAATTCCTCTAACATTTTTCAAGGTTCTTAGCTTTCTTGCATTGGGTTGGAGCATGCAATGCAATGTTCTAACCCTCCCCTAATGTGGAGGAGTCTGTTATTATCCACCTTCTGAAGCCTACTTCTGTCAATTCATCAAACTCATTCTCCATCCAGTTTTGTTCCCTTGCTGGCAGGAGTTGTGATCCTCTGGAGGAAAAGAGGCTTTCTGGTTTTTGGAATTTTCAGCCTTTTGCACTGTTTTATCTCTTCTTCGTGGATTTACCTACCTTTGGTGTTTGATATTGGTGACCTTCGGATGGGGTTTCTCTTTGGACGTCCTTTATGTTGATGTTGATGTTATTCCTTTCTGTTTGTTAGTTTTCCTTCTAACAGTCAGGTCTCTCAGCTGCAGGTCTGCTGGAGTGTGCTGGAGGTTCACTCCAGACTCTCTTTGCCTGGGTATCATCATCAGAGTCCACAGAACAACAAAGATTGCTGCCTTCTTCTTCCTCTGGAAGCTTTATCCCAGAAAGGCACCTGCCAGATGCCAGCCATAGCTCTCCTGTATGAGGTGTCCATCAACCACTGCTTGGAAGTATCTCCCAGTCAGGAGGTACGGGATCAGGGACCCACTTGAAAAGACAGTCTTTTTCTTAGCAGAGTTTGAGCACTGTGCTGGGAGATCTGCTGCTCTCTTCAGAGCCAGCAGGCAGAAACATTTAAATCTGCTGAAGCTGCGCCCACATCCATCTCTTCTCCCAGGTGATCTGTCCCAGGGAGGTGGGGGTTTTATCTATAAGCCCCTGACTGGGGCTGCTGCCATTTTGCAGAGATGCCCTGCCCATAGAGGAGGAATCTGGAGAGGCAGTCTGGCTACAGTGGCTTTGCTGAGCTGTGGAGGGCTCCACCCAGTTGCAACATCCCCACAGCTTTGTTTACACTGTGATAGGAAAACTGCCTACTCAAGCCTCAGTAATGTTAGATGTCTCTCACCCCACCAAGCTTGAGTTTTCCAGGTCAACATCAGACTGCTGTGCCTGCAGTGAGAATTTCAAGCCAGTGGATCTTAGCTTGCGGGATCTGTGAGGGTGGGATCTTTTGAATTAGATTCCTTAGATCCTTGGCTTCAGCCCCCCTTCCTGGGAGTGAACAACTCTGTCTTACTGACATTCCAGGTGCCACTA
>NW_016861718.1:0-826 GCF_001698545.2 Rhinopithecus bieti | reverse complement strand
ATTTCTTCCTAAGGATGGTAGTAAAACTTTTATGAAACTCATCTTGTATTTTTCTTTTTAAGGCAAAATATACTCAGTATCTAATTCTTAACATTACAGTGGATTTGAAGACTATTAATTGCTTCTATCTTCTAGAAGATAATAATATGCTTTGTATATAGTTTTGGGAAAAGAAATCTACGATTTAAACCCAAATCCAATAGAAAGTTACTGAAAAAAGCTTAGGAACTAGTCTCAAAATGGTACTGAACCAAAAGTTATTTAAAATTTAGGGCTGCTGTGGAGAAAGGATGTGCTTAATCTACCACTGTTTTAAAAGTACAGTGACTCAAAAAGCAGCAAAAGATCCTACAAGCAACCATTGAAATAATCAACCTTGAAGGTGGAGATTAGACACCAAATATCTTCTAAAATGTAATTGTTTAAAAAAGTGATGAATACGGAGGTTCCAAGGTGACTGAATAGGAAGAGCACCAGTCTACAGCTCCCAGTGTGAGCAATGCAGAAGGCGGGTGATTTCTCCATTTCCAACTGAGGTACTGGGTTCATCTCACTGGGGCTTGTCGGACAGTGGGTGCAGCACACAGAGCAGGGTGAGGAATCGCCTCACCCGGGAAGTGCAAGGGGTCAGGTAATTCCCTTTCCTAGCCAAGGGAAGCCATGACAGATGGTACCTGGAAAATTGGGACACTCTCACACTAATACTGCGCTTTTCCAATGGACTTAACAAACAGCACACCAGGAGATTATATCCCGTGCCTAGCTTGAAGGGTCACACATCCATGGAGCCTCGCTCATTGCTAGCATAGCAGTCTGAGATCAAACT
>NW_016861717.1:0-400 GCF_001698545.2 Rhinopithecus bieti | reverse complement strand
TCGTGCCACCGCACTCCAACCTGGGGACAGAGCAAGACTCCGTCTCAAAATAAATAAATAAATAACACTCCTAATTTCAACATCTATTTCCTTTTGAATCAATCTTATTTTTGTGTCTGAGAAACACTTTTGGATTTGAAGATAATTTTAAAACAATAATAACTCTGTATCTCTTTTAGTTATTATTGTTTATTTCTACTTAGGTGTTATGTGTCAAAAAAAAAGCCCACAAAATTTACAATAAAACATTTCTAGGCCGGGCGGGGTGGCTTACTCCTGTAATCCCATCACTTTTAGAGGCTGAGGCAGGCAGATCACAAGGTGGTTAGATCGAGACCATCCTGGCCACCATGGGGAAACATGTTCTCTACTATACTACAAAAAATTAGCCAGGTATGGT
>NW_016861716.1:0-829 GCF_001698545.2 Rhinopithecus bieti | reverse complement strand
AGAAAACTGATCAGTTAAAAGAGAGGCTTAACTGAGCGAGAGGAATTAAGACGACTCAGAGTAGTTTCACAGAAACCTTCCTACTGGATATTTCCTAAGGATACTTCTTTCTTCATAATCTAAGGATCATTCCCAAATGTCCTTCCTCAGATTCCACAAAACCAGTGATTTCAAGCTGCTCAATCAAAAGAATGGTTCACCTCTATGAAACAAATATACACACTGCAAAGCAATTGCTGACAAAGTTTCTCTGCACGTTTCATCGGAAGACTTTTCCTCACTCACCACAATCCTCCGGACGTCACTAAATATCCCTTAACAGATTCTTCAAAGACAGAATTTCGAAACTGGGCAACATAGACTAAACATTAACTCTGTGAAGTGAATGCACATATCAGAGAGCAGATTCTTGGAACGCCTCTTCCTCGATTTTATTTCAGTATATTTCACTATTCGCCATAGTCCACAATGCGCTCCGAAATATCACTTTTTCAGTTTCACAGGAACAGTGTTCAAACACTGGCTTGTGAGAAAAGAGTTATAACTCCCTGAGTGGAATGCATACATCACAAAGTATTTTCTCAGAAAGCTTATATCCCGTTTTTATCTGAAGATATGTCCTCTTTCACCATAGGCCTGAATGTGCTCCTGAATGTCCCTTTGCGGATTCGTGCATGACAGAGTTTCCAAAGTGAGTAATATAAGAAAAGATTTAACTATACGATGTGAGTAAATATATCTAACACAAAGCGGTTTCACAGAAGTCTTCTTTCCAGTTTTTATCTGAGATTATTTCCTTTTCAACCATAGCCATCCCTATACTCCCAAA
>NW_016861715.1:0-828 GCF_001698545.2 Rhinopithecus bieti | reverse complement strand
GCGCCCGGCCTCTTATTTTGATTATGTCTCTGGGAGCATGGCTCAAAACAGGAACCATCATGGGGAGATGATGCCTTCACCTTCAGTCTGAAGACAGAACCCTAATCAATACCCAGATTATTATAGAATACAGATTAGCAAGCCCTGACAATTGCCCTCCTTCTCTGCAATCATCATAATCCTCCAACCAATTTTGTGGAGCTGATGATCTCCGTGAGAACTAGGGTTCAAGCTTTCTACATCATGGAAAACCCAGTGAGCTGCCTCTGAAATCATAGATAGCCACAGCTCTTTTGGCACTCAAGTTAGAATTTCCAAAAAGTTTAGGGCTCTATGCCACAAAAGCCTACTCTATGGCTCCTCAGTGTGATGCTCTGGATGGTTTCCACATGCTGAACTTCCAAGTCTGCATCATGTCTCTCTCTTCTAATAGGTTGTTCAGAAGACATTATCCTTTTAAAACAACTGCCAAACTGATCAATTTAGCATTGGTTTTTTTGTTTTTTTGTTTTCAGATAAATGCAGTGCAAATTATTAATCTTCTTAATGAAAATATTTTGGGGAGTTATTTGAGTAGTTTAATACTTTAATACCCTTTCTGACTTTCAGCATATCCTTAAAAGAAAATAAAATTTTATTATGTAGATTCTTTATTTTGAACACATTGAAGACTTTCTATTACAAAAGATCTCACGGAGAAGTGACATATAACATGCATATGCTATGAAAAAAAAGAATTTTTAAAAATATAATGAGCTTATTCTCAAATACTTTTCAAAGGTTTGTAAAAGGCCTTGACTTTAAATGTGACAGAAGAATTATTTCTGA
>NW_016861714.1:0-1310 GCF_001698545.2 Rhinopithecus bieti | reverse complement strand
TCTCTTTCCTCTTCTCTATTTTTTCTTTTCCTTTTTTAATTTTATCAAAATTTCAGATTGAGATATAATGTTAACAATAGTGTCTTTTAAGACATTTTATAAAAGTATAGTTTAAATGTTGTTATATATGCCAATGAAAGAGAGATTTTATTACATTGTTAACTTTACCTTTTGCTATAAATATCTGACGTCATGAAAAAAAACACTTTAATGTGTCATAGTATTTGTTTTCTTTTTCTGTACATCCAACATATCAAGTTGTCATTTATCAGCATCTTGATCAATTAGTGTGATAATATAGATAGATAATATGAAAGTTAAAGTTTAAAAAATGAATTTAGAGTTATAAAAACTGGAGAATGTTGAAGATAATATAAAAGTATTAGAAGCCTCTGATTTGTCATTGCCCTTGCAATCCCTTTACATATTTTTCAAAATTGTACTAATTAATACCACTATTACTAGATAAAGAAATTGACACTTTTCCCTCTCACTTTTCATTTTGTTATGTTTAACAGTGCTGAATACTGTCCCGAGAGACCATTAACATTTATAATTCTTTTTGAAATAAAATGACAGTTTTGAAAAATGGCCTGTTTGATGGTATTGTTCTAATTCCATAGCTTTGAGTCTAAATTACCAGTTTTACACTCCACCTTCTTATTATTAGATTTCTGTGTATCTTTTTATACCTTTCATGCCTCCTACTGTGGACTGATTTATTACTGAATAAGCCAATTCTATTGTTTATCTAATTTTGTTTGTTGTTCTAGTTTCCCAAAATGACTCATACTATTAGAAACTCTTCAGAGCTCTTATTTCTGCAAACTGGAAACACACATGACATCTCATACAGCCTGTTAAACTAGAATAATGATTTTTTAAATCTCTATTTAACTCTTAGGTCTATAGTTTAATTATACATAGGCATTTTAGTTGAATAAACAAGAGTAACTTTCCATTATTCTATTGACTTTTTAATTTACTGTTGGATTATTATAAGTAATACATGGGTGAGCTTAATTTTTAGACAGGGCACATACATTTTATTCTGAACTTTTTTTTGGACAAATCCAGTGGCAGTTAACATTAACTCTTGCAACTAAAGACTACATGCTGAAAATAATCTTGGGTACTTTTCTGACCACGAAGATCAATTCATAATAATTGATATTATCAAAATCTTAAGCAAAATGAAAACAGAATTTCTAAAGCCAAAGTTATTACTTAAACCTGGTCACTATTTTAGTTTTACTTTTAATGTTATATTTTGATAGATAAAGCTAAGATAGACCTTAAACTACTGAATA
>NW_016861713.1:0-828 GCF_001698545.2 Rhinopithecus bieti | reverse complement strand
CGGTGTTTGGATTTCTTTGAGATGATCTTAACTGGAGTTCGCTAAGCTTCTTGAACCTGTAAACTTTTATTTTTCCGGGTTTCAGAAGTTTTAAACCATTATTTCTTCAAATACCTTTTGCACCACATTCTTTGACTTTATTGAGACTGTTCGCTGTTGTTGTCATTGTTCTTCCCAATCTGTTTCCTCTCTGTAGCTCATGTTGGATAATTGCTTTTTCCTTTTTTGAGACAGGATCTCATTCTGTCACCCAGGCTGGAGTGCAGTGGTGCGATCACAGCTCACCACAGCCTTAACCTCCCCAGGCTCAAGAGATCCTCCCAAATCAGTCTCCCAAGGACCTGAGACTACAGGTGCGCACCACCACTCCCATCTAATTTTTTTTGTATTTTTCAGAGATGGGGTTTCACCATGTTGGCCAGGCTGGTCTCAAATTCCTGGGCCTAAGTGATCTACCACCTTGGCCTCCCAAAGTGCTGGGATTACAAATGTGAGCCACCAAATAACATTTTAAAACCTGTTTTCAAGTCTACCGTCTCTTTCTTCAGTCATACACATTGTGCCACTGAGCTCATTGAGTTAATTGTAAAACTTGATAATAGTATATTTTCAGTTCTAAAATTTCTATTTGGTTCTTTTTTGTATCTTCTATTTTCCCGTTGAGGGTTTCTATCTTTCTATTCATTTATAAAATATTCTCCCTTAGAAAAGTAGTTAAATAGGCCAGGCATGGTGGCTCACGCCTGTAATTGCAGCACTTTGGGAGGCTGAGGGGGCTGGATCACCTGAGGTCAGGAGTTCGAGGTCAGCCTGGCCAACATGGTAAAA
>NW_016861712.1:0-1084 GCF_001698545.2 Rhinopithecus bieti | reverse complement strand
ATCAGTTTAATTTGTTTCTTGTCTTAATATGTAGTTTTTTGGGTTTTCTTAGTTTTTTGTTTTTTTGAGACAGAGTCTTGCTCTGTCACCCAGGCTGGAGTACAGTGGCACAATCTTGGCTCACTGCACCCTCTGCCTCCTGGGTTCCAGTGATTCTCCTGCCTCAGCCTCCCAGGTAGCTGGAATCACAAGCATACACCACTACACCTGGCTAATTTTGTATTTTAGTAGAGATGGGGTTTCACCGTGTTGGCCAGGCTGGTCTCCAGCTCCTGACCTCAGGTGATCCGCCCACCTTGGCCTCCCAAAGTGCTGGGATTACAGGTGTGAGCCACCACACCTGACCAACATTGTTTCATTTCATCCGTGCTGAGTGTACCATGGTCCCTTTTTTTTTTTTTTTTTTTTTTGATGGAGTCTCGCTCAGTTGCCCAGGCTGGAGTGCACTGGTGCAATCTTGGCTCACTGCAACTTCCACCTCCAGGGTTCAAGCAATTCCCCTGCCTCAGCCTCCTGAGTAGCTGGGATTATAGGATTACAGGCACCTACCACCTTGCCCGGCTAATTTCTTGTATTTTTATTAGAGGTGGGATTTCACCATTTTAGCCAGAGTGGTCTCGATCTCCTGACCTCGTGATCGGCCTGCCTCGGCCTCCCAAAGTGCTGGGATTATATGCTTCAGCCACTGCACCTGGCCACTATGGTCACTTTTCCATGGTCACCCAAGGAAAGACTATGAGATGGAGAGCTAAATTATGGGGATTACTGAGAAGGGGCAGTAATGAGTTGACACTATAGACAAGGGCCTTGGTTGATCACCTGGAGCCTGAAGGACAGTTCTGAGACCTGCACCGTGACTACCCATGTGTCCATCGAAGGGGAGCTAATCAGGAGGATGAATGGGGATAGAGTGTCAATGAGCAAAGATGAAAAGATAAGGGTTCTCAGTCCAGAAGCCTTGGAGATACAATTCCTAAACCGTAGAAGGGTGTGGGAGAGGCGAGCATCACCTTTCATCACAGCATTCTCTGTTTTTAAAGAGACGAGTCTCGCTCTGTGGCCCAGGCTGCCGTGCAGTGGTGTC
>NW_016861711.1:0-665 GCF_001698545.2 Rhinopithecus bieti | reverse complement strand
TAAGTGGGTGAATATTACACGTGGTCTAGCTATGTTGAACTATTTGCTGTTCTTGGAACTTTCTAACTCTGTCTTGCTTTGTGCAGTTCCTTTCAGTGTAAGATGTCCTTACATGTCCTCTAGCCTCTCAAAATCCCACCCATCCTTTAAGATTTACTCATAGTGGCTGCTTAATAAACACATGGGAGTGAACTGTACAGAACGAGCACTTGGTCGAACAGAGTCATCAGCTGGCAAATTCATTAAGTCACACTGTTTCTAGGGCAAAGTGCACACATGATAAAAAGTGGCACAAATAATAATGACATTTATCTATAACATCAATCAGTTGTATTTGTTGAGATCTTAGTGCCAAACCTTGCGCTAAGCTTTTTACATATTGTATTTTATTTAATTCTTAAATCAGTTTATGGAGAAGGTATTGTTATTTGTAAAAATTTAGAATAAGGAAATGGAGGCACAGAGGGGTTACATAATTTGCCCAAGGTTATTTATTTATTTATTTTATTTTATTTTTGAGACAGAGTCTTGCTCTGTCACCCACGCTGGAGTGCAGTGGCACGATCTTGGCTCACTGCAAGCTCCACCTCCCAGGTTCACTCCATTCTCCTGCCTCAGCCTCCCGAGTAGCTGGGACTACAGGTGCCCGCCACCGCAGCCAGCTA
>NW_016861710.1:0-1719 GCF_001698545.2 Rhinopithecus bieti | reverse complement strand
TAATTTTTTGTATTTTAGTAGAGACTGGGTTTTATCATGTCAGCCAGGCTGGTCTTGAACTCCTGACCTCAGTTGATCCACCCGCCTCAGCCTCCCAAAGTGCTGGGATTACAGGTGTGAGCCACCGCGCTCAGCCTATCATTTCAATTTCATATGACCATGAAGTTATTTCAAAATAAATTATTAATTTTTTAAAAGACTAGTCTATTAATTTTTTAAAAGACTAGTCTTTGCTCTCACAGAGCTTACATTCTAGTGGGAGAAGAAACAGATAACTAACACATAGACAAAATAATCCCCAAATAACTTTATGTGGTGTGAAGAACATTGTTTAACAAGTGCCATGATATGAAATAATAAAAGATTCCATCCTTATAAAAGGGCGATGAGAGAAGAGCTCTGTGAGGATGACATTCAAGCTGAGACCTAAAAAAAAAGAAAGAGCCAGCCAGGCTTAGAGAGATGACCAGGAAACACAGAAGAACCTATCTGGTTTAAATCATCAGAATGACCTTGAAATTGCGATTTTATTAAGACAAAGTCTTGAAGGGTAGCCAGAGTTTGATGAGATGACCTTAGATTATTGGGAGGATTGTGGTCCTAACAGAAAACAAGAATATAAAAAGAGTGCGAATACCTCTTGAGTATAATTGTCTTTAGATCAAATAGAGTGCAAGACATTTAAGTGTCTTAAGAGTCAAAAAAAATGCAAAATTCAATCAAGTGCTGAAAGCAGGTGGAGTAGATGGAAGAATTAGGAAACAGCTCTTGAAATCAGAGTTTAGGAATCTGAAACCACTCCTACTGCAAATAGTATCACAGAGTCTCAGTCTTCAAGAGTGCATTTAGCCATACACATGCAGCTATGACTGTAGAGGAAAAAATATTTTGAGATACAATCTTGTCCACAGAGCATAAGCATCTTCCAGCCCTAAAAAAAGTTTCCAATTATGTAGAGAAATGACCAAGCACAGTGGCTCATTCCTGTAATCACAGCAATTTGGGAGGCCGAGGTGGACCGATCGCTTGAGCCCAGAAGTTCAAGACCAGCCTGGGCAACATGGCAAAACCCATCTCTACTGAAAATACAAAAATTACCAGATGTGTTCCCATGTGCCTGTAGTCCCAGTTACTTGGGAGGCTGAGGTGGGAAGATCACCTGAGCCTGGAGAGGCTGAGGCTGCAGTGAGCCATGTTTGTGCCACTGCCCTCCAGCCTGAGCACAGAGTGAGATCCTGTCTCTAAATAAATAAATAAATAAATCATGCAACTGTAGCATTTAACAGGAAAATCACAAATATTAAATTATTTTTGGTTTTTTTTGTTGTTGCTGTTGTTTTGTTTTTTGAGATGGAGTCTTGATCAGCTGCACAGGCTGGAGTGCAGTGGCGCAACCTTGGATCACTGCAACCGCCATCTCCTGGGTTCAAGTGATTCTCCAATCTCAGTCTCCAGAGTAGGTGGGATTACAGGCACCCACCATCATGCCTGGCCGATTTTTGTATTTTAGTAGAGACGGGGTTTCATCATGTTGGCCAGGCTGGTCGTGAACTCCTGACCTTAGGTGATCTGCCCCTTCAGCCTCCCAAAGTGCTGGGATTACAGGTGGGAGCCACCATGCCCAGTCCAAATATTAAATTATAAATGCAGTTTTAAATGTTTAAAAGTCCTAATTTAACAAGCTTCATTTAAATTTCTATAAAAGTTATATAAGGCCCG
>NW_016861709.1:0-1758 GCF_001698545.2 Rhinopithecus bieti | reverse complement strand
ATGTAAAAGGATTTATGTAGCAAATTAATATGCTATTCTATTTATGTATGATCTGAAAAGAAAATAAGTACTTACCAATTTTCATCTAGTGACTTTCAGAAAGTAACACTATACTGCCTAACATGAAGGAAAATTAAATTCACATATACCACTACCATAACTGAGTTTTTGCTATATGGATTTTCCTAAATATTTTTTGAGATATAGTTATATGCATAGTCCTTAGTCTTAAAGTATAACATAATTGGTCTAAACAAAGACAGTATTATCAGATATCTGCATAAGCATTAAATCTTTTCTTACACAGGTAATTATCGGTCTTAAAGAATTCTGGGCAAAGATAACTTGTAGCGTTCTTTGATAATCCATACAATTTTGGATTAAACAAAATTTTGTTCTTCTTAAAGGTTACATAAACTAGTATTTCAAATTCTCTTCAAAAGTAGAACAAATTATTTCTATTCTATGATGTCTGTGATTTCCAATTATTTAAATTTTCATTGCAGAGAACAAGAAATTTTAAGTTCAAGCCATTTAATGGAGTTATTTAAATAAGCGGGGAAATTCCCCAAACACACAAATATACCGATTGACATATATACATCCTAAAATGTATATACATATTAAAATATAATGAGTTATAACACACACACACATACAATCCTTACAGGTTTCTGTAATAAAGGTAATTAAATGAAGAAAGACAGACTCACATATCAATAAAAGGACCTAAATACAAATATGTTTACTGGTTGAATTGTTTTTGTTAATATAACTTAATTGACCAAGAGAATTTTGACATCACCTTTTAAGAATCCCTGAAGAGGGGGTCTTTGGCACTAAAGTAAACATTCAGTAAATATATTGTGCATTTAATAAATTAATGAAGTTTTCGTTTTCTTTAATATTTTGCTACTTTCCCTAAACTGAAGTATAAGGGCATTTTCTAATAGACAGATGAATGTTATGCCCTTAAATCTGCTGTACCTTTTCTTTTTGCACAATTAGTCCCATTTTCTATCAATTAATTTGATCTTAAAGTTTAAATTCAAACATCTTTGGTTGTAGGAAGAGAGGTCACTATAAACGAAAGTTCACAGAAGCACAAAATAGCTTCACTAAAGGTTATTAATGTTTTCCGTTACCAATCATTTATTATGATTAAAAGAAAAACATAAAATTGACTTCTCTTGCCTTTTCCCCTATCTCCCTAACACGATGTGTAATGCAAGTATTTTCAGAAGTCTTCAAGAAATCTCTGCCTACTCCAAAGTCATTTACTTGCCTGTTGCTTGTCTTAGATGCATACGGTTTTAGGTTTTATTCTAATACTTACAATTATTTTAAATTGATTATTTGAATAAAATAACTGGGTAACTACCAAGGAGAACTTTGATCTTTTAAGATATGCTCTAAAAAATGTACTATGAATTTTATGCACTCCTTTTCTCCTCCTGTAAAGTTAAATACTTGGACCTAACAGAATGAAAAATAATAAAGAAAAAAAATCCAGCTGTACTTAATAGCACAAAAAGCTTGCAGCGAAGTGATTTGTCAAATGAAGAAATATTAAGAAAAGTATTATTAGAGATGGACACACATTTCTACTTTGGCCAAAGGCATATATTTCCATATCTATGAAACTTTAAATAGTATCCAATACCTACAAGTTATTACAGTCAATTATAATCCCTGCCTCAGTAGACTGAAAAAAGATGGTTTCTCTTATTGAAATAGACATAAATATAAAAAATATTC
>NW_016861708.1:0-3591 GCF_001698545.2 Rhinopithecus bieti | reverse complement strand
TATGAACCCATTACCAAGACTGAACAATTACAAACATTCATCTGTATATCTACCCACTGCTCACTACTGCATCATTATAACCACTTTACAGTTCGGTTTAGAGGTAAAATTTACCTGCATTTAAACACACAAATCATAGCCATACAATTTTGACAGATGAAAGCAATCAGCAACCTGTATCACCCACATGCCTATCACAGTATAAAACATGGCATTTACCCAGAAAGTTTTCTGAGAGTGTAGACTCCTCCTCAATTCAAGTGCCCGGTGCACAGATCCCAGCTCAGTACTCCCTACCTACGGACTGCAGCCCTGGAGTGCCAGGACCTGCTTGCAGCTCCCTCCTTCAGACACCTGAGACTGGGTTCTGCTGAGTAGTACAGGGTCTAAAAAACTTCCAGTCTTCTGGATTGTACCAGATGGAGCAAAGAACCCAGGCTGGGCAGTAAAGGCTGCACTGTGTACATACTGCTACAGGGTGATCAGCCAGGACACCAAGTAGGGGCTAGAGGACAAGCAGCTATGCAGAACACACATGCACCAGTCCTGTGGGAAGGTAACCCTACTTTCTCCTTGCCTTGAAGTTAGCTGGGGCCCAGGACTCTCAAAGGGGTATGGGGAAGCCCGGTATATGGGCACTTATGACCAGACTCTATTCCAGCTTTCTCATGCACAAAGGTCCCCAGTTCTGTGCCTGCTGCAGCTGTATCTCCATTTATTTCCTGAGAGATCTGTCTGTCAGTTCAAATATTCATGGGGGAGTGTGGGGTCCTCTGCAGTGAGGATCCCAGAGGTCTGCAGTGAGAGTGGGCGGTCACCCATTCCCAGTACTCACCCCTTCCCCAAGAAGCATCAGTACCAGCATTTAGACATTCCATGTAGGGTTCCCAGCTTCCTTCCTATTTAGCCTCAGCCATCTTCATCCACATTCAGTGTTCTCACTCTTAAAATCTGTTCAAATTGTGTTGGTGTAATTGAAATCCCGGTGGCTCTCTGTGGGGCAGCACTTCCTGGTTGCATCTGGTAAGCAGTCTTCCAGTCAAAATGAAGAACTTAATTTACATTCAAGGTTAATATTGATATGTAAATTTTTTTCCTGCCATAATGCTGTTGTTATTTAGTTGCTTATTAGATTATTTGTTCCTTTTTTATCTGTATCTGCCTTTGTGGGTTTGGTGGCATTTTCTTTGTTTTGCTATTGATTTCTTTCTGTTCATCATTTGTGTAATTGATTTATAAGAGCTGTGAGCCTTATAGTTTCATGTATTTTTATAATAGAGAGTACTGGCCTTTGTTTCCATGTTTGAAATCCTTTGACCATTTCTGGTAGGTCTGGTCTTATGGTGATACATTCTCTTGGTGACTGCTTTCTGACAAATATCTTATTTCTCTTTCATTTATGAAGCTTATTTGAGCAGGATACAAAATTTAACATTGACAGATTTTTACTTTAAGCACTTTGAAAAAAGAATCTCGATCTTCTGGCTCTTCAGGTTTCTGCTGAGAAATTCATGTTAGTCTAATGGCCTTTCCTTTATAAGTGACCAGACACTTTTGCTAATTTGATTATTATTCCCCACTCACATTGACTTAGGCAGTCTGATGATTATGTGTTTTGGTGAGACTTTCTTTTCCTGGATTTCTCTGAGCCTTTTATGTTTGGATGTCTATATCTCTTGCTAGACTAGAGAAATCTTCCTCAATTATTTCCTCAAATAGGTTTTCCAAACTTTTTACCTTTTCTTCTCCCTTAAGAATACTTTGATTTATAGATTCAGACATTTTACATAGCCCTATACTTCTCAAATTTTTTATATACTTTTATCTAACTAGATTAATTCAAAATACCTGTCTTCGAATTCTGAGATTTTTTCTTTTGCTTGGTAGTGTATTGATTTTCAAATTTCTCTTTGGTCTCATCATTAAGCTTCCTTAAAATTAGTATTTTGAAATCTTTATCTGATGATACTTCAAGATTTTATTTTTTGTTAGAATGTATTGCTGAAGAGTTAATGTAATCCTCTCGGGTTGTCATAAGGCCCCTGTATTTTCATCTTTTAGAATTGTTACACTGTTTTCTCATTTGGAGACACTGTCAACTTCTTATATTTTAATTTATTTTGTTTGGATGGGATTTTTTTCTTCTCCCTTGACAATGTGAATATAACGTATATTGAAATGGGTCATTTGGCTTTGCTTCTTGGATGGGTGCTTTTAGTGGCAAAGATTTTATATAAATTCCTCTCAGGTGTCCCAGAAAATGTGCCCTTCCATAAATCCCATAATAGCCTGGGTTCCAGGTTCAGTTCCAAAGTGACTGCTGAAATTGGGTGCAGCTGGATGGTGAAGCACTATATATAACAGGTGCAAGCATCAGCCCTGACAGGGGTGGATGGGAAGTTGTTGAGTCCCAGGTGAAATGCACTGAATTTCAGGTCTTTGTATGACGGGTGGCAGGTGTTAGAGGTGGGAGGTGGGACTTTCTCAGATTCATGGCCTCAGCGGCAGGAATGTAATCGGTTTTTTGTCATGCCCCTGTCGCAGTGCTGGGGATATTCAGCTTAGTGAGACACTTTCAGAGCCATAGTATATGCCTGCCGCATGGCTCAACACTAAACCTCTGTGCTACCTGGAAATAGCTGTAGTGCAAAGTCTCCCTGCTTGGCCCCAAACAAACATCTTTCTGACCCTCCTGCTCCCCATGGGAGGAACACTGCAGCTCTGTGCAGAAAGGGGAAGGGATCCTGCATTTTATGCAAACTGAGGCTGAATATCACACTACCAGTGGGAACACACTCATTTTTCCTGGTCTTAAGCACTGAGGTTACTTGGCTTGTAGTATGAAATTTCACTCCTGCCTTGCAGAGCCCAGCACAGAGTTTGTGTCTCTGCTGGAAATAGAGACATCAATCATCTGCCAAACATGGTGCTCTCCAGCTAACACAGAGCAGCTCTCAGGCACTGAAAAGCATGTGCTTTGGTTTCTTTTGCTACACACATTGCCCCCTTGTTAGGGTGCACGTTTCCCTTTTCTTTAGGAGAAGCATTCCCTGAAAACTAAATCACTGAGAACTTGCAGTTTTCTTGGTTCCAGCCAGATTGTTTGCTATCGTCTTCTATGTGAGTTCATGGGCACTTTAGGGATGTAGAGACACAAAGATCAAGACTTCCTGGTTAAGAAAGCATCCCCCCACAGCTGTTCTCCTATGATAGTGTGCTGCTACAGATGCTCAAGTGTGGTGAAAGGGCAAGCCACCCAGCACAAGTTTGCTGTCTGGTACAATGCCACCAAGAAGTCTCTAAATCACTACCCTCAATTGTGTCTAGGTTTGCGATGCCAGAGGAACACAGAGTTCAGATATTGGCAGTCTGCTGCAAGGGTGAGAAGGAGCCCAAACACTCCCACTTATTATTTCCATGCAACACCAAGTTCCTTGGGGGCTCCCAGACATTTCTGCTAGCTGATTTGGCCTCTTATTTTCTCTCTCTTTGGAAACTAAGTCTTTTTTTCATGAGTTTTCCCATTGTTTCAGTAATTGATATTCTATTTGAGATATGATTATTTATTTTAACTTTAATTATTTTTAAGGA
>NW_016861707.1:0-1126 GCF_001698545.2 Rhinopithecus bieti | reverse complement strand
AAAAAAGAGTTCAGCAAGGTTTCCCAATACAAAATCAACATCAACCTGTAAAAATCAAAAGCATTTCTGTATAGCAGCAACAACCAACAAAAAAAAAAAGTAGGAATGAATTTCATGCAAAAGACCTCTATTTTAAATAATTTAAACTCTAACAATAGAAATCGATCTGAATAAAAGAGAGACATTTCATGCTCTTTGCTGGGAAGATTTTGGTAATATGTAAGTTATTTTTAACAAATTATCCCAAAACTTGGTGGCTTAAAACAATAAACATTTATTATCTCACATGGTTTCGGAGAGTCAGGATTCTGAGAGTGGCTTAACTGGGTGGTTCTGACTCAGAGCTGCTCATGAGGCTGCAATCAGGATGTTGACCAGGACTGCAGTTATCTGAAGGCTGGGATCCACCTTTAAGAAGGCTTGCTCACATGGCTGTTGGCAAGAGGCCTTACTTTCTTGCCACCTGGATCCCTCCATAGGGCTGCTCATGACATACCAGCTAATGTCCCACAGAGTGAGCAATCTGCGTGACAGCAGGAAGCAGATGTGCCTTTTACAACCTGGTCTTGGAAATGACACACTATCACTTCCACCTCATTCTGTGCTTTACAATTGAGTCACTAAGTCCAGCACACATGCAAGTGGAAGGGAGTTAGGCTCCAACTCCTGACAAGTGCAGTATCAGAGTGTGACCATATCTTAAAACCTCCACAGTTAATATTATTAAGATGTTGTTTTGGCCGGGCACGGTGGCTCACACCTGTAATCCCAGCACTTTGGGAGGCCGAGGCGGGTGGATCACCTGAGGTCAGGAGTTCGAGACTAGCCTGACCAACATAGAGAAACCCCGTCTCTACTAAAAATACAAAATTAGCTGGACATGATGGTGGGTGCCCGTAGTTCCAGCTACCCGGGAGGCTGAAGCAGGAGAATTGCTTGAACCTGGGAGGCAGAGGTTGCGGTGAGCTGAGATCGTGCCATTGCACTCCAGCCTGGACAACATGAGCAAAACTCCATCTCAAAAAAAAAAAAAAAAAAGACATTATTTCTCCCAAAATGTAAAAATTCAATGCAATCTCAATAAAACTTCCATTACTTTTTGTTGTTGTTGTTTTGAAACAGGGTC
>NW_016861706.1:0-1523 GCF_001698545.2 Rhinopithecus bieti | reverse complement strand
ATTGCAAACTTCCCCAACCCTCTGATCCTTTCCTCACTATGTCTACCTTGGCTGGGGAAGTGGTACCTAATTTGAACTAGAGCTGCACTGACCAAGGAAGAAGGTAGATTGATGTCTATAGAAAAGGCCATCTTGTGTTTTGGGTTGTTAAAAATCTTCTGCTGCAGAGCTAACTTTCAGATGAGCATTTATATGGAACTTGAGTATTCTACGACTCTGAACCTATTTAGAGAGGTTAACCCCCTGACCCTTCCTCAGCTAGTCTCATCACCAGTTGTATTCCTTCCAAATCTCTGACTTTTGTGGCCAGATCATTAATCACTGCTTATGAATTAGTGTATATTCTGAACTTAGATGTTCTTTCCTTCTCGGATAAGCATACAGAGCTTAAAGCTCTGCCCATTGTGGGGCTTTCTTTTCTTTGTTGGTCTTTCTATTTCCCCTGAGTGGGTCTGTGAAGCCACATCTGTCAACTTTTAGCAGGCATTATTATGTAGAGCCATATATGTGAAAACAGTCTCATCTTAGGTGAACACTTCATAAGGCCATGGATGAAAATCAAGAGAGAAATAACAGTGTGACAGAAGCAGGTATTCTAAAAAATGTAAGCAAACTCTGTGTGTCACTTATTTGGGCCTTTAGGGCCTGCTTGGGATAAGTATCTTATGTAATACCTCCATTTGATAATGGAGGGGTATTTTTGGCTATGTGGATCTGATTCCATATAATTAGTAATGGGTAATTCAGGTCATGTGGTTAGCTGAAGAGCAATATTCAACATTCAGTTTATTCAGTCTTCATCACAGTTCAGTAGTAAATCAGGATCTGTCTTCCTTTTCAACTGGATACCATTTATTTCTTTCTCTTGCCTAATTTCTCTGGCCTGGACTTCTAGTTCTATGTGGAATAACAGTGGTAACAGTGGCCATCTTTGTCATGTTCCAGATCTTAGAGGAAACGTTTTTAGTATATATCAGTTCAATACAACAACAATGTTAGCTGTGGGTTTCTTCTATATGACCTTTATTATTTTGAGATGTCTTTTTTCTATGCTCAGTTTGTTGAGAGCTTTTGTCATTAAGAGATGTTTCATTTATACTGGATGCTTTTTTAGCCTGTATTAAAATGATCACATGGTTTTTGTTGTTGGTTCTGTTAACATAATGTATCACATTTATAGGTTTGCATGTGTTCAATAACCTTTGCATCTTGGGGATTAATTCCACTTGATCATGGCAAATTATCTTTCTAATGTGTTGCTGAATTACGTTTGCTAGTATCAATTCCAACAAAACCAAAAATTGACAAGTGAGATCTAATTAAACTGAAGAGCTTCTGCACAGCAGAAGAAACTACATGGTAAACAGACAACCTACAGGATGGAAGAAAACATTTGCAAATAATGCATTTGTTATATAATTTACATATATAACAAACCTGCATTTGTACCCCTAAACTTAAAAGTTAATAAAAGTTTGCTAGTATTTTGCTGAGGATTTTGCATCTGTGTTTATGAGTGATAT
>NW_016861705.1:0-1285 GCF_001698545.2 Rhinopithecus bieti | reverse complement strand
GGTAAAAGTCTATGATATGGATACACACATCACAAAGCTGTTTCTTGGATAGATTCCTTCTATATTTTATCCTGAGATATTCCCTTTTTCGCATTTGGCCTCAACGAGCTCCCAAATATCCCTTTACAGTTTCTACAAAAGCAGTATTTCCAAACTGCTGAATGAAAAGAAAGTTTTAACTCTGAGAGATTAAGGCACACTTCACAAAACGGTTTATCAGATAGCTTCCTTCTAGTTTCTATGGTGGGATAATCGATTTTTTGCCATCGACCTCAATTAGTTCCCACATGTCCATTCCCGGAATGGACAAAAACAGTGTTTCCAAACTGTTGAATGAAAAGAAATGCGTAACTTTGCGAGAGGAATGCACACATCACAAAGCGGTTTCTCAGAAGGCTTCTTGCTAGTTTTTATCTGAAGATATTTTCTTTTTCACCATAGGACTAAATGCACTCTAAAATATCCCTTTGCAGACTCACAAAAACAGTGTATCTAAACTGCTGAATGAAAAGAAAGATTTCACTCTGTGACATGAATGCTCACATCACAAAGAAGTTTCTCAGGTAGTTTTCCGGTAGTTTTTATCCTAGTATATTCGCTTTTATGCCTTTGGCCTCAATGAGCTCCGAAATATCCCTTCTCAGATTCTATAGAAAGTATTTCCAAGCTGCTGAATGAAAAGAAAGTTTTAAATCTGTGAGATGATTGCACCCATCACAAAATGGTTTCTTAGATAGCTTCCTTCTAGGTTTTATCATGGGATATTCAATTTTCCAGCATTCGCCTCAATGAACTCTCAAATGTCCATTTGCAGAATGGACAAAAACAGTGCTTCTAAACTGCTGAATCAAAAGAAAGCTTTAACTCTGTGAGATTAATGCACAAATCACAATACAGGTGTTCAGAAAATTTCTTTGTAGTTTATATCTGGAGGTATTTTCTTTTTCACCATAGGCCTCAATGAGCTCCCAAATATCCCTTCACAGATTCTATGAAAACAGTGTTTCCAAACTGTTGAATGAGAAGAAATGTTTAACTCTGTGAGTTGAATGAACACTTCACAAAGTAGTTTCTCAGGTAACTTCCTTCAAGTTTTTATCCTGGGATAATTCCTTTTCCTCCAGTGGCCTCAATGTGCACCCAAATGTCAATTCACAGAACGAACAAAAGCAATGTTTCCAAACAACTGAATGAAAGGAAAGGTTTACGTCTGTGAGATTAATGCACCCATTAATAAGTGTTTTCTCAGAAAGCTTCTTTCTAGTTTTTATCTGAAGATATTTTC
>NW_016861704.1:0-897 GCF_001698545.2 Rhinopithecus bieti | reverse complement strand
ACTGAATATATGTTACTCATATAAAATAATTTAGTAAAACATGGTTGTGATTCTATTTATATTATGATTACTGAGATATACTCAAAGGAATTTCCTTTTGATTCAAAATCCTAATTGTAATCCTGAATTAATATTTCTTGTATCAGAATTACCTGAATATGGATGAACATAAACAATGATCTGGATATGACAAAGGTTTTTGGAGAGGGATATATTATCCTTGATTGGCCATACCTTTACCCCTAGTAGATAGAGAGAAGAAAGGTTGAGGATATGGGATTAATTTTCTAAATAGCAAGGGTTTTAAATGAAAGAGATCATTGATGGCATGGATAATGTAGCAATCCAAAATTGGAATATGAAAAAGAGATTAAGGTTAACTAATGGTTTATGACTAATAATCTGGTGTATCACAGTTATATACTAGATATATCTCAATGTTCAATAGTCACAAGTATTAAACTGCTTTTTCCTTTCCCAAGAGATCTTTCTCTTTATGGCACAAATAATCTTCTTCCCAATGTAAGATGAGGCATGGGAACCAGAGATTCACATGAAGAAGCTTGTTCAAACATTCTTTTGAGCTTGCATTATCCAATGGGCAACATGACTTGTAGATTATCAAGGATTGCTTGATCTCCTCCTTTGCATACCAATCAGTGCTATTTTCTTGCCTCACTAACTTTTGTTTTTCACTTATAAGCTTTCCAAAATAATGAGCCTGGGAGAAAGAAAGAAGGAAAAATGAGACAATCATATTTGTTTCCCTTTACTAACTGTGGTCACTTTTTGCTAAATATACAAGTAAAAAATATTTTTTGAGAACAAAAGTTTGAGTAGATTCTTTATGAATTTCATTTTTCCATGTTGTTTACTTCTGAAATAGTAAAAGTTGAG
>NW_016861703.1:0-890 GCF_001698545.2 Rhinopithecus bieti | reverse complement strand
AAAAGGACACCCAATTTATAAGTAAAAATATAATAACAACTTAAGTTCCTACCAATAGAGGATGACTAACAATGACATATTCATGTTATGTTATGGAATACTATAAAACAGTTAAAAAAAGAAAGTGGATCCTAATGGCCTGACATGCAAAACTCTACAAGGACTGTATTGTTCAATGAAGAAAAGATGAAAAAATTATATCTAGAACATGACATCAATGTAAAAATACTTACATATTTTATGGATATTGTAGAAGCAAAATTGACATTTTCTTTGCTTCCAACATCACTAAGCAATTCATTACCATAATAAATGATAATAAGGATAATAAGAGGGTCACCCTGACCTAAAATTTCCCCCAAGATATTATCCTGGAGAGTGGAACAAAATCTTGAATATTTTCTATAAACTTGAGTTCCTAACAAAATTAATGTTTTGCTATGCTGATATCTGAGGATATGTTGTGTGACCTTTGTTAATATCATCATCTTGTGAGAAATTTGGTATATTCCATCATTCTCAGGTTCATATAAACTGGGTAACCTTGGCAATTCTGCCATTTTTTCTTCAGATACTTGTGTTTACCATGACAGCCTTTCTGAACTATGACTTCCTTGCACTCTTTGCACATAAACTTTTCTTTCCTTTTCAAATGATTGTGTCTCTGGATCTTCCTTTGACATTGCATCAGCATGTTTTTGAATGCGTACAAAATATCAACAAGGGCACATACTAAAGTATTAACAATTGAGTAGAGTCAAATGAGATTTGAGTCTTTTGCCATATTTCATTCTATTAGGTGAATTTATTTAAAATGAATTTTATAAAGAACTTAAGAAATATTTTAAATTAATATTTAAAATAGTAATATTTTAAAATATGTTAAAAGT
>NW_016861702.1:0-1279 GCF_001698545.2 Rhinopithecus bieti | reverse complement strand
TTGGTTACCAAGTATATATTTTATTTTCCATATTTTCATAATGGTTTGATGAAATCTTGGTTTCTACTAGCCTAAAATCTGAACAATAAATAAGTTTTGTATGTGCTTGAACATTTTATTTTATTTAGGTACAATGTTATTACTGATAGTCATGATTTTTTGAAAACAGATTTTCTGATAATATATTTTCATGTATTGTAATCCTATTCCTAAAACGTGAAAACTAGGTGAAATGATTATAATACATGATAATTATAAAATTTATAGCTTTGATGCTTGCTGATGTTTGCATCAGCTACTGAAAGTAATGCTGAATTATCCTATTAAACCAGTAATAATATTAAAATAAACAAAAAATGATGAGAACCTTCCTTATGTACCAGGCAGTGTTCTAAGAAAATAACTAAGGACAAGTAGATAAATATAGACTAGAGAGTAAACTAAATAGAGACAAAAGAGGGAAAGGAACTGTATATTATCCTGCATAATGGTAAGTGCTATAGAGAAACTGAAAGGAAGAAATGTGGAAATAGAAAGCCTGGAGGGTGTAATTTTCAACAGAGAGGTCAAGCACCTCATTAAGAATATGGCATTTGAGAGAGGCCTTAAAATAATGAGGAGAGGTCCACGTGGGTATTTCATGAAGAACATTCCAAGCAAACGACACAACAAATCTCAATAGATGCAGAAAAGGCCTTCGATAAAGTTCAATACCTCTTCATGTTGAAAACTCTCAATAAACTAGGTATTAATGGAATGTATCTCAAAATAATAAGAGCTATTTATGACAAATCCACAGCCAATCTCACACTGAATGTGAAAAGCTGGAAGCATTCCCTTTGAAAACCAGCACAAGATAAGGATGCCCTCTTTCATCACTCCTATTCAACATAGTATTGGAAGTTCTGGCCAGGGCAATCAGGCAAGAGAAAAAAATAAAGTGTACTCAAATAGGAAGAGAGGAAGTCAAATTGTCTCTGTTTGCAGATGACATGATTATATATTTAGAAAACCCCATAATTTCAGCCCAAAATCTTCTTAAGCTGGCAAGCAACTTCAGCAAAGTCTCGGGATACAAAATGTGCAAAAATCACAAGCATTCTTATACACCAATAATAGATGAACAGAAAGCCAAATTATGAGTCAACTCCCATTGACAATTGCTACAAAGAGAATAAAATACCTAGGAATAGAACTTACAGGAGATGTGAATGACATCTTCAAGGAGAACTACAAACCACTACTCAAGGAAATAAGAGAGGACACAAACCAATGGAAA
>NW_016861701.1:0-1522 GCF_001698545.2 Rhinopithecus bieti | reverse complement strand
GTATCTGATATACAAGCACCCCAAATACGGTAAGGCCCCCAAAGAACATCAAGCTGCTGTTGCCAAAGGTGCAAGGAAGAATACTACACAGTAAAAAGCAACAAGTAAATGCTTCCTGGACATGCTATATGTGTTGCTATCCCTTGTTCTCCAAAGAAACCTAATTGATCAATCTCTCCTTTAGTTATGAAGAGAAAACAAATATAGTCTTGATATAATTAACAGCTTGCAAAAGCAGGTCTCAAATTTTTGGTCTCAGGATTCCTTTATATTCCTCTTAAAATGTTAATGCAGACCTTCAAAGAGCTTTCTGTTTATGTAGGTTATATTAGTTGATATTCACTGTATTAGAAACATAAAACAGAAAATTTAAAATATTTATTAATTCATTAAAAAATAACAATAAACTCATTACAGGGTAACATAAATGACATCTTTATGAAAATTACGGCATTTACTAAGATAAAAGTTTAATGAGAAGAGTAGCATTGTTTTTCATTTTGAAAATCTCTTTAATATCTGGTTTAATATAGAAGATAGCTAGATTCTCACAACTGCTTCTGTACTCAATCTGTTGTTATGTGTTGTTTCGGTAGAGGGCTTTTTTTTTTTTTTTTTTAGACAGAGTTTTGCTCTGTCGCCCAGGCTGGAGCGCAGTGGTGTGATCTCAGCTCACTGCAGCCTCCCCACCTCCTGGGTTCAAGCGATTTTCATGCCTCAGCCTCCCGAGTGGCTGGGATTACAGACTCGTGCCACCACACCTGGCTAATTTTTGTATTTTTAGTAGTGACAGGGTTCACCATATTGGCCAGTCTGGCCTCAAACTTCTGACCTCAAGTAATCCACCCATCTTAGCCTCCCAAACTGCTGAGATTACAGGCATGAGCCACCATGCCCCACCCGTGGTAAAGGCATTTTAAAAAATCTGGCTGTATACATATACGAAGTTGAAAATGGAGGAGTACTTTAATAGCTTTTTCAGAAAACTGTGGCTACTCTTGTTTGATTCTACACAAAACCGTAGTAAGTAAACTTTTCTTAACCTGCCACATTAAAATTCATCAGTCAGCCGGGCGTGGTGGCTCACTCCTGTAATCCCAGCACTTTGGGAGGCCAAGGTGGGTAGATCATGAGGTCAGGAGTTCAAGACCAGCCTGGCCAAGATGGTGAAACCCCATCTCTACTAAAAATACAAAACTTAGCCAGGTGTGGTGGTGGGCGCCTGTAATCCCAGCTACTCGGGAGACTGAGGTGGAGAACTGCTTGAATCCAGGAGGCAGAGCTTGCAGTGAGCCGAGATCGTGCCACTGTACTCCAGCCTGGGTGACAGAGAGAGACGCCGTCTCAAAACAAAAAACATAAAAAATAAAAAATAAATTCATCAGTCTATCTTGTAGTTTAAACAGATCTTTCATCTATGAATGATTTTGTAATAGCATGCATTGGTCATCTGGAAAATACTGGTTCACTGAGTTACGAAGATCTTCAAATGTTGGCACATTCATTAAATTTTTTTTTTTTT
>NW_016861700.1:0-910 GCF_001698545.2 Rhinopithecus bieti | reverse complement strand
TTTCTTTCTTTCTTTTCTTTTCTTTTCTTTTCTTTTCTTTTCTTTCTTTCTTTCTTTTCTTTCTTTCTCTCTCTCTCTCTCTCTCTCTCTCTCTTTCTTTCTTTCTTTCTTTCTTTCTTTCTTTCTTTCTTTCTTTCTCCTTCCTTCCTTCCTTCCTTCCTTCCTTCCTTCTTTCACTACATTGTAGTAATGGTCATTGAAGAACATTTAGAAAATGCTAAAAGATCAGGAAGAAAATAAAATTGCTGTAATTTCACTACCTAGAGATAAAAACTATTAACATTGTAGTGCATATTTTCAGCTTTTTCTATATATTGAATATTTATTACAAAATTCGGATCACATTGTACCCACTATTTTCTAATATGCCTTACTCGGTAATGTATCATAAAATATCTTATGAAAATCCTAGCACAGTCCTCTAATTTCAGTGTGATTGCCTCATGACATATGGATATACATTTAGTCTTTTAAGAACTAGGGGCATTGACACTAATGCTTTTGAAGGTTTTTCCCTCAAGGATTCAGTTGGTGGAAACAGGAGCACCCATGTTCCCATGTGTCCCAGGCTTACTGAAGGAACCTCACATGCAGTGTTTTGGTGGAACAGCAGCTGACATTGTTATTACTCATCTCAGGGAGCTGAGTGACTGACGGCCTTTGCTGGCCATGAGCCACCTGACTAAAATGGTTTATGCTTTAGGTGTGTGTGTTTGGGGAGGGGGTACAATTATAGTACAAGGCTGTATTTTTACAAAGATTTCAAATATGTTCAATGACCTTGTTTGTACATCTTAAAGCTTTAAGGGCCCAGGAATTCCTTCTCCAGAGTTCACAAAGGGATAATCTTCAGGTTCCTTCCTTCCTTCCTTCCTCCCTTCCTTCCTTCCCTCCTTCCTTCCTTCCTTCC
>NW_016861699.1:0-663 GCF_001698545.2 Rhinopithecus bieti | reverse complement strand
CAATGTGATTCATTTAGTCAGAAAACAGGGTGCTAAGGCAATGAGTGAAGAGAAACCCAGGAAAAGGAGACAACTTTTCTATGTAGACTGGAGAGTGTAATTCAAAGGGCCCTCTTCAAAGGCTTCATCCTTACTGCAAATGCTTTAGGACTGATTGTACCCTCCTTTTCCTAGCACAATTGTTTACACAATTTAATTTAAAATGTAAAAGTTTATCTATTTATTTATCCAGGGGATACTTTAGCCCATCTCGACCCAGCCCTATTACTAACACTTACCTCTGACACAACCTCATCCAGCTGCCGCTTTAGTGTTCCATTTTCTTTCTTCAGTTGCTCGTTCTCTGAAAGGGCAGCCTTTAATCTCGCCTCTAACCCTAGCATATATTCTTTCTTCTTCTTGCGAGACTGACAAGCAGATTCTCGATTTTTTATCATACGTTGTTGTCTCCTTAGCACAGCAATCTAGAAAAAGTTACAATGAATCAGAATATCCTGGTTTTAGAATCAGATGAAATAGATCAGAATATACTAATTTTTCAATTATTTTAACTGTTTTTTCAAAGCACAGGTTACTAGTTGTTTCAAAACAGGTTTGAAAAAACACTGCTCAGGAAACAACAGTTGTTGGAGAGGATGTGGAGAAATAGGAACACTTTTACAC
>NW_016861698.1:0-666 GCF_001698545.2 Rhinopithecus bieti | reverse complement strand
AGACTGTAGCTGTTCCTATTCGGCCATCTTGCTCCACCCCACCCCTTGCCAATTGGTTTGCTGTTTTATTTGTTGCACTGATATTCTGAACTGTCACTCTTCATCATGGAATGTGGCTTTTATAAAGTGTCCTTTTCTGATGCATTTAGATTTTTTTCTTTGCTTGACTCTACTTTGTCTGGTATTAGAGTTGCCACTCCTATTTTCTTATTGTTTCTATTTACATGGTAAATATTTTTATTTTTAACTTTTTTGGGTAACTGCATTTTAAGTATATCTCTTATATACAGTATGGATTTGAGTTTTGCTTTATGAGTCTTTGTGAATTTTTTTTTGAGAAATTTACACTCTTTTTTTGTTATTATTATACTTTAAGATCTAAGGTACATGTGCACAATGTGCAAGTTTGTTACATATGTATCCATGTGCCATGTTGCTATGCTGCATGGTCATTTACATTAGGTATTCCTCCTAATGCTATCCCTCCCCCTTACCTACCCCACAACAGGCCACAGTGTGTGATGTTCCCCACCCTGTGTCCAAGTGTTCTCATTGTTCAGTTCCCACCTATGAATGAGAACATGCGGTATTTGGTTTTCTGTTCTTGGGTTACTTTGCTGAAAATGATGGTTTCCAGCTTCATCCATGTCCCTACAAAGGACATGG
>NW_016861697.1:0-1481 GCF_001698545.2 Rhinopithecus bieti | reverse complement strand
CAGGAGGTCATTATAAAAAGAATGTCTAGTAACAAATTAATACCAATATAAATTAAGTAAAGAACATGAGCAAAGCCAAATTAAGAGCAAGTAAATAATGTTTTTATATCTGTTTAAAAAATGCCATTTGTGGAAACTGACAAGAAACCAACCCCAATTTGCTTAGATATCTCACCATTTTGGTGCCTCATCATTTTGGTAAGTATGAGTCTATTAATCTAAAATGTGAAAGGCTAACACTTTCAGTCAATAGCTTGAAATGCTAAGGTTGTGTTAATCTGGGAACAAATCATTTTCTATTTAAATAAATCAATTTTGTCTGGGAGTAAAGTATAATCTCTAATGATCTGGTAAGTCATTTAGAAATAATTTTGAATTGCTATGGAACCAAATGTTCTGTTGCCGAAAAAGATCAGCCAATAGTTTTTTTTTTTAAAGGTTTAATATAAAATATGTGCAGGTAAGTGAACATTTACTGTCCTGGGTCATAATTATGCTCATTATGTGATTTTAAATAAATACAAACAACCACGGCAAGGAAAATGGTAAAGATGACTTTACCATTTTACCAAGATGACAGTACACTTGACTGACCTCCAACAATGTTTCTTCTTTTCACAGAAATTGTAACTATTATTGACAAGAAGCTCTTGAATTATTAGACTATTAGAAAGAGAAACAAGAAACAGTTCTTATAAGAGATGCATATTTAGTCTGCATACTTAATCTAATGAGCTCATAGGCTCATTCTTACTCTGATGAGCTTTTAAACAAATACTTTACCCATCACTAAAATTTATTTGGCTTCTCTGATTTTCTGTTATAATTGCCTCCAACTCTCGTAAAGTACCATACATAAGTACCAAGAAAACACAGCCATTTTTCTTAGGGTATAACAACATTCCCTGAACACATGAACACACACATTACTTATACAGCTAGGTTACCTGGCCCCATTGGATAGGGGCAGAGACAACAAGTGAACTGACTTAATCAGGACAGGGTTGAAAACACATGCTTTTTAGTATATTTCATGGCAATATTTGAGACATACTAATACTAAACTAAAACTTGGATGTTTATCTGAAATTAAAGTTTAACCATTCTGTTTTCTTTTGTTTTATTGCTACTGCTGTGGTTTTGTTTCATTTAATTTTGTTTATTGGTGAAATCTACCAACTTGAATTCAGTAACTCTAGTTCTATTTCATTTTTGGCTGTGCTAATGATTAACATTATAATCTTGGGTGAATCATTTTAGCCCAGATTTTCAGGTTCTTCTGGTAATAAAATGAATTCCAGTTTCTATTTTCACATTTCTACTTTGAAGATTCTCCTCATATTTAATTAACTACAAGTAAATCAGAGATGACTGCTGAACAATCTACTAATTATCTCAACAAATGTTATAATTTGGTAACTGAGATTATAATTAACCAGAGTGACTTTAGTAATTTAAAAGAAGATAATCATAGCAGATTA
>NW_016861696.1:0-664 GCF_001698545.2 Rhinopithecus bieti | reverse complement strand
CCTTCCTTCCTTCCTTCCTCCTTCCCCCTTCCCTCCCTCCCTCCCTCTTTTCCTTTCTCCCTCTTTTCTTTTCTTTTTTTTTTCCTTTTCTTTCTTTGTTTCTTTCTGTCTGTCTGTCTCAATATTTGTAGTTTTATTAGAGATGGGATTTCTCCATGTTGGCCAGTCTCGTCTTGAACTCCTGACCTCAGGTGATCCACCCACCTAGACCTCCCAAAGTGGTGGGATTACAGGCGTGAGCCACCCTGCCCAGCCTGGATTTTCTTGACAATAAATGTAATCATGACACTCACTGATAGATTTGTAGATTTTAAAAATGTTCATTAAAAGTACATTCTTTTCTTTAATACTCTTTTGACATTCGAAGAGATAAAACAAAATGATTTCTAATAATAATCTAGAGATATGAGCTTAAGATCAGATATATTTTACATAAATATATCAACCTGTGTGCCAATCCTTTACTTTCTTAGTATAGCATAATAATAAATCTTAATATCTGAAATGGAAAATCTCTCATTCCTGATCTTAATATTACAGGTAATTGCTGCCTTTTATTTCTTTATATGCATGTAAGAATGATGTTATTAAATGCCATGAAAATTCGTATTGAGATTTTCTTAGAATTCTACAATTTGTAAATAAATTTAGAAGAAAATGAGTG
>NW_016861694.1:0-897 GCF_001698545.2 Rhinopithecus bieti | reverse complement strand
GTGGTGTGTGTGAGGTGTATGTGAGGTGTGTGTGTGAAATGTGTCTATGGTGTGTTTGCATGTGTGGTGCGTGGGAGGGTGTGCACACACCAGCACAGATGCACTGAGGAGATCTCCCCTCTCGGGTCAGCGGCGTGGACATGTGCCATGACACTGGAACCGGCGGGAGGAGGAAGGCGCTCGCCTTCCCTGTGCGCATGTCCTTTGACTTTTTATTACAGACTCCTGCTCTGATGTGCTGATCTCTGAGTCATGTTTCTCTTTTCATGCTAGACCTTTAGAGAGGAAATGGTGCAATTTCTATTCTAGTTCCAACACAAGAGACCTTTTTTCTTAGGAACCTCATTTGACGACAGTGTCTTATTTTGCAATTTCTCCCCCAGTGTCAGAGACATTTCCAACAAAGCGGGTGACTGTCGGAGGCATTTGTTTCATAAAGCTTTGCACATAGATACAATCGTGAGATAAAGCAGCAGAAACGCATTTCGTGTATTAAATATCACAGTGAAGTAGCACTTAAGATACCAGCGAGAAGGTTAAATAAACAGGAGAGGAAGAACACCCTTGGCAGAAAGCACAGCACGTCAGCGACCTCCCCTCTCCGGCATTTGCCAGTAGGGTAACTGCAGCGGCAGGAGTTGCTGAGCTATGCTCGTGTTCTCAAATCCAAAGAATATCTGTCTGGAGGTGTGTGCAGCACCTGTTGACAGGGGTGACCTCTGGGTGCAAAATAAGGCTTTTGCTTCTTGCTTTCACTATTTAAATTTACATAATATTTTTTAAAGAAGAAAACTAGAATTCTGGGTGAGATTGGTAATTTTTTTACTTTGTTTTTTCCGTAGTTGTTCAGTTTTCTACAATAAAATGTGCTGTTTTGTAATCACAAAAAAGAAAAAT
>NW_016861693.1:0-1706 GCF_001698545.2 Rhinopithecus bieti | reverse complement strand
GAATGCAGTGGCACTATCTCAGCTCACCACAACCTCTGCCTCCGGGGTTCAAGTTATTCTCCTGCCTCAGCCTCCTGAGTAGCTGGGATTACAGGGATTATTACCAGGGATTACAGGGATTACCACGCCTGGCGAATTTTTTTTTTTTTTTTTTGTATTTTCAGTAGAAAGGGTTTCACCATGTTGGCCAGGCCAGGTTGGTCTTGAACTCCTGACCTCAAGTGATCCGCCTGCATCGGCCTCCCAAAATGCTAGGATTATAGGCGTGAGCCACCGGGCCCAGCCATATTTTCAATTTATTTCCAGATAAGTTGCATCACCATGACTCTAACATACTTTAAGTTGATTTTAGTCCATTAAATTATACTTATTTCTTTTATTATTTCAAACAAATTTACATACTTTGTAATGATAGGGACTTCTTCAGAACACCCTGGCACACTTTATAACCAAAACTTGTTCTTTAAAAGAATGCTGTAAAGTACTATCAATTTTCATTTAGTACTACCTCCTCATCCTTTCTTTTCCTTTAATTCACTTCTCACTAAGAAGGAATAATTTACTATACCTTTCTACTTTTCAGTTAGCCAGTTTAAGGCACATTCTGTTTCACAATATAATGACTAAAGGGGAGAATTTATATTACATACTGTACCTTTTATTCTCAGCAGATGAAATTCTTATGTTTGACTGTTCTACAACATCCCCATCATGTTCCATAGGAGGCACATTCCCTCGTCTGTTCCTGTGCATCCTTAAAACATATTAGCTTATAAAGAATGTTCCACATACAGACCTTCTTATAACACTTCGGTGGTTTTACATTTGATGATGGCAACATTAAAGGGAACAAAGTGTTATAATGAAGTTTTACCATAAACACATTCTAAAATTAAATAGAATTTGTATGATCTGCTGGTTAATGAGACACTAAGAGTTTAAATGTAATAATCTTTTCTAAAAGATTATAAATTATTTTAATGTACTTTCTATAAGTTTTGATTTTAAAACTACAAATATACTAGCACTTTTTTATCATTCTATTTAAAAGTGAACTGAACACCTACTGGGTATTCGGACACAGTCCCTATACTCACAAAGATTATAGTCAAAATTCAAAATAAGAACATTTTAAAATCAAAATTCATAGAGTCTGTGAATTATTTCATTGTATATATAACCTCCTTTTTTTTTTTTTCTGAGACGGAGTCTTGCTGTGTTGCCAGGAGTGCAGTGGTGCGATCTCGGTTCACTGCAACCTCTGCCTCCCGGGTTCAAGTGATTCTCCTGCCTCAGCTTCCTAAGCAGCTGGGACTACAGGCGCGCGCCACCACACCTGACTAATTTTTTTGTATTTTAGTAGAGACGCGGTTACACCCTGTTGGCCAGGATAGTCTCGATCTCCTAACCTTGTGATCTCCCACCTCGGCCTCCCAAAATGCTGGGATTACAAGCATGAGCCACCGCGCCCTGTCATAACCTTTTAACTTAAAATACAGCAGCAGTCTGTAAATTAAATCAAATGTAACAAACCATGACATTTGCTAACACTGTAAATCACAGGAAAGAATAAATGTTACTGATAGGCGAATGGAAAACATTAACAGGGAAAATGATTAGCTAACTTTACTTACGAGGTCATAAACAACAAAAGAAAGATTAGTATGTTTTCTATTTTCTTCTTTAAAACCTTTTGGAAAATAATA
>NW_016861692.1:0-897 GCF_001698545.2 Rhinopithecus bieti | reverse complement strand
GTTATATTATTGACTTTATTTTATTATTATCTAACTCATTCCCTTTCTAAGGAATAAAGTTTACATATTATCAGGTACGTGAATTATATCATGGTGAAAAAATTAGAGGGTAACAGTCAACAAAAAAATTGTACTAATTAGAGGCACACAGATTGTTAATGAATGCTCACTTCCGGGATCTTATGCTTCAAGGATTTTGTATCTCATTACTTTCTGCTGTTGGATAGCTTATCATATTCTATCTGAGAGTTTATCTTTAGAACTTGATTAGAGAAAAGCATTATTAATTGAAATTTCATATGTACTCCTTAACTATTAATTCTTCTCATGTTATTTCACAATATGCACATGGTATGAAAAATTTAAGAGTAAAGTTCCTAAGACACTACAGCAAGCCTGGAGTCCTTCTCCCCATGTACCTCAGGCAAATCTCTCCTCAAAATAGTGAATCTGTATGTAATCCTTCTTGCATGTGAGCCTACCCACTGACCAGATCTAAGAAAATCACTTTCTGGGGACACAAAAGTGGTGCTTCATTACAAATACGGAAATTCAGTTTTTGAGATAACCGTTATTATACTATTGGCATAGTATTTTAATGTCTAATTATCAAACAGCTTTTATGAAAATACATTTGGATAATTTTTAATAACTGTTATTCTGATAAATTTTTAGTAGCTACCAATAAATAGAATATCTTATATTTATCTGCCAGGTGTCCTCATTTAAATACATTGCATATGAAATGTTTTAAAATCTAATATAAGCAAAATAATAATTTTGGATAACATGACTTGATTTGCAAAATTTTCATTGTAACTATTCTAGTTCATATTGACTTTTTGGCTCTCCTTTGTTTTTACTCCTCATAAGCTTTTAAGTAATCTTTTAAAAATG
>NW_016861691.1:0-1715 GCF_001698545.2 Rhinopithecus bieti | reverse complement strand
AAAAAAAAAAAGATTGTAGGGTTTTTTCTTTTTTTCTTTTTTTCTTTTTTCTTCTTCTTTTTTTGAGACAGGGTGCTACTCTGTCACCCAGGCTGGAATGCAGTGTCATGATTTCGGCTCACTGCAATCTCCACCTCCTGGGTTCAAGCAATTCTCTGCCTCAGGCTCCCGAGTAGCTGGGATTACAGGTGTCCACCACCACTCCCGGCTAATTTTCATATTTTTAGTAGACATCGGCTTTCACCATGTTAGCCAGGCTGGTCTCAAACTCCTGACCTCGTGATCCACCCACCTCTGCCTCCCAAAGTGCTGGGATTACAGGTGTAAGCTACTGTGCCCAGACAGATTTTAGAGTTTTTATGCACTGGTAAGCTCAGCATAAGTTGACAGTTTGATGTGACTATTAAGCAGGCAATGGCAATTGTTGACCACTTTAATATAAATATATTCCCCGGGTCAGTATTTCTCAGAGTGGCTTATTGCATCAAAATTACCTGGAGAAATTTTAAAGTATACAATGCAAGACCCAATAAGTTATCCACTGAAACAAAATCTCTTGGTGTGGGATTTGTATTTAAAAAATAATAATAAACTTTCAGGCAGTTTTAATGCAAATTAACCTTTAATAATCATTAAAATGGACTAAGGGCAATTCTGATGCTCTTCTGTTTTATCCTGTTTTATCACTGCAGGATAGTTGTGTTTTACTCTCTTGCTTATACTTTAAGAAGGGTGTGAAATTTTTGCTGCACTTGGGAAAAAAAGCAACTTTACAAAAATGGGGAACTAATTCATGTCCATGAGTAATGCATGGAGAAAATGGAGCCTTCACATATTTACGATATAATTGAACAGTTAAATAAATTATGGTGGTTAATTTGACTGTTATTCATAAATATCCAATAAATATCCACTACTATAAATAGTTAGAGATTGTTGTGAATATCAGATAGTAACATGAGAAAATGTTTGTAATAAGCACTAAGGTATAACATTACACAAATATTTTGATTACAAATGTCTAAGAAGAAGGATGCACGTTAAATAACATCAGAAAAGTACATCAAAGGGATAAGTGATTTTGTTTGGATAATACTATAATCACTTTTTTGTTTTTTGCAAAATAGTGTCTATTTATGAATATGCTCTTATATACTTAAATTAATTTTCAAAGTTAAAAAAACTATGATATTGTTAATCACCTCAAATAATAAAGTATACTGTAGATGGGCAGTTCCCAGTCTTTTGGAATCAGGGACTGGTTTCATGGAAGACAATTTTGTACAGATTTGGGGACTGCACAGCTGATTTTGGGATGAAACTGTTCCACCTCAGATCATCAGGCATTACTTAGATTCTCATAAGGAGCGCATAACCTAGATCCCTCGCATGCGCAGTTCACAGTAGGTTTGCTCTCTTACAAGAATTTAATGCTGCTGCTGATCTGACAGGAGGCAGAGCTCAGGTGCTAATGCTTGCTGGCCTCCTGCTATGCAGCATGGTTCCTAACAGGCCACGGACTGGCTCTAGTCTTCGGCCTTGGGTTTGGGGACCTCTTCTAGATGATAAACATTATTTTTTCTAATGCAGGTAAATATAAAGAATAATGGTATGAAAGGAATGGAAATAAATTCTGACTGGATTTAGGAAAAAAATTTTCTGGGTCTCAATAGACTGTCATAAAATTCACTTATTTACTCACATGTACCAGGTTC
>NW_016861690.1:0-1480 GCF_001698545.2 Rhinopithecus bieti | reverse complement strand
TCCTACCCCCTGATAGGCCCTGGTGTGGGGTGTTCCTCTCCCTGTGTCCATGTGTTCTCATTGTTCCACTCCCACTTATGAGTGAGAACAGGCAGTGTTTGGTTTTCTGTACCTGTGTTAGTTTGCTGAGGATGATGGTTTCCAGCTTCATCCATGTTCCTGGAAAGGACATGAGCTCATCCTTTTTTATGGCTGCATAGTTTTCCATGGTGTATATGTGCCACATTTTCTTTATCCAGTCTATCATTGATGGGCATTTGGGTTGGTTCCAAGTCTTTGCTGTTGTGAATAGTGCCACAATAGACATACGTGTGCATGTGTCTTTATAGCAGCATGACTTATAAACCTTTGAGTATATACCCAGGATTGCTGGGCCAAATGGTATTTCTGGTTCTAGATCCTTGAGGAATCGCCACACTGTCTTCCACAATGGTTGAACTAGTTTACAATCCCACCAACAGTGTAAAAGTGTTCATATTTCTCCACATCCTCTCCAGCACCTGTTGTTTTCTGACTTTTAATGATCGCCATTCTAACTGGCATGAGATGGTATTTCATTGTGGTTTTGATTTACATTTCTCTAATGACCAGTGAAGAGCTTTTTTTCATATGTTTGTTGGTTGCATAAATGTTTTCTTTTGAAAATGTCTGTTCATATCCTTTGCCCACTTTTGATGTTTTTTTTTTTCTCATAAATTTGTTAAGTTCTTTGTAGCTTCTGGAGCCCTTTGTTAAATGGATAGATTGCAAAACTTTTCTCCCATTCTGTAGGATCCCTGAGTGATCAGTCACCTCTCCTAGCTTCTGATGGCTGCTGGTCAATCTTCGCATTCCTTGGTTTGCAGATGCATCTCTCCAATCTCTGCCTTTGTCATCATGTCACCTATTTGTGTCCTCTCTCATTTTCTCTTATAATGACATTCATCATTGGATTTAGGGCCCATTATAATCGAGTATGATCTCATCTAGAGATTTTTAACTTTACATCTGCAAAGACACTTTTCGCAAGTAAGTCACATTCACAAGTTCCTAGTGGGCATATCTTTTGTAGGGCACCACTCATTACAGGACAGATATGTAGTAAAATGTTCCAAAGGAAAAATGTTTGAAGGGTGTCATTTCAGAAGATAATTTTTTTGATGTACTTTAAAAATAAAATAGCAGCCGGGCACTGTGGCTCATGCCTATAATCCCAGCACTCTGGGAGGCTGAGGCGGGTGGTTCACGAAGTCAGGAGATAGAGACCACCAGGGACAACACGGTGAAACCCCGTCTCTACTAAAAATACAAAAAAATTAGCCGGGCGTGGTGGCGGGCGCCTGTAGTCCCACCTACTCAGGAGACTGAGGCAGGAGAATGGCATGAACTCAGGGAGCAGAGCTTGCAGTGAGCTGAGATCACACCACTGCACTCCAGCCTGGGTGACGGGAGTGAGACTCTGCCTCCCCAAAAAATAAAATAAAATAAAATAAAATAAAAT
>NW_016861689.1:0-1484 GCF_001698545.2 Rhinopithecus bieti | reverse complement strand
CTATATTTATTTATTGTTTTAAAATTATTGAGTTTGAAACTTTTATTATTGGCAACCATTATTCTAAGTAATGACTTACTGCATCTTATAAAAGTCATATAAAGTCTTATAAAGACTGAATCAATTGCTCAACTCTAAGTCAATTTTCAACTCCGAAATTATATGCTCTAAGCAAATCGTCTTTCTTAAGTATTTCTTTAAAATGATGTGCTGTTCTCTATTTCGTTCCTCTTTGCCTGGAATGTAATTTTATTTCTCTTCACCTGGCTCATCTCCTCTCATCCTGAGGCCTCAGGTTGCATGCCGCTTCCTTCCAGAGCTGCTTCCTCCCAGAGTGCGGACGCCTTCCTCCCTCTTCCCCTGGCGGTTAGTGCTCCATCTTCTCTCCCCTGGGGGACTCACACGTCCTGTATTTTAGAGTTCTCCTCTCTGTTGTTTTATTGACTGTGTAGTCATCGAATTTCCTACTATGCAGTTAGTTGCAATAGAGAAAAAACAATCTTTTGTTATTATTTTATCCCCAAGGTCTAATGTGTTATTAGATATTCAATACTTATTGAATGAGTGAACAACTGCTGATACCATGAAGGATATAAAAATGCAAAATGTGATTCTTTGCTTGAAGAACTTCCAATCTCTGGGTGAAAACCATGCACGCAGGGAGAGTAAAGGACAGCACGAGGTAAGACATCATAGAGTTTATGTGTTTACTGCAACGTAAACCCAGAAAGTGTAGAGTCCACACCCGTTGTGGTCCCCGTTGTGTGGCCTAAGCCCAGCGTGCAGCAGGCAGACAGTGAACTGTGCTTGAACAAACGAAGAGGGAGGAGTGGAGAGGGAAATCTGGGAGGTGATGGGGGATGAGAGGAGCTGGGGCGTAGGCTTGAATCAGAGTTGGGCAGGATGTGGTTTCTGGGGGTAAAACGCCTCCTGCTAAATGCCCAGTGGGAAGTGGGTGCCTGATTCACAGGCAGGAAGGGACCACACTTGCCTACAAGGAAGGGAGGACCCAAGAAAGCATTTGCAGCTAATGCTGAGAATCATCATAATTGCGCTGACGTCTTACAGCGCATGCAGCGCTTCGGGATATGTTGTCCAACTTAATCCTACAGTGTAGTGTGAACTGAACAGAATAAGCATCATTATTTCCACGACATGAAAGGGCAAATAGTCATGAGGGAACCGATGACTCTGCAGAGAAAACGCTACGTTCTATCAGCTGGTTCCACGTTTAATTTTTCCATCATCCTCTGTCTTGTTTTCTTTAAATACATCTTTTGGTGGATATAAAAAAATAGATAAAATTATGTATACAATGTCCGTAATAGTAGCACTACATATCTTATTAGAGTTATGAAAGCCATGTTATTCATGACGTACACATGTTCATTAACAGAAACATATAAGCATGCATTAACACACACGTACAAACATACATGCTCACATACAATGCACGCATGCACACCCTCACATACAGTCACACA
>NW_016861688.1:0-893 GCF_001698545.2 Rhinopithecus bieti | reverse complement strand
AGGAACATATTTAGAAGGTCTCTAATAGTGCTTTTCTGAGCTCTTATTTTATTTTATTTTATTTATTTTATTTTATTCAGTATTGCCTCAGTAACAGATACAAATCCCTTGGTAACACATTTCCTTCTGTGTTTGTATTACTTGTGAGTTAAATAGTCTCAAGGGTTTTGCTAGGTTGCAAGAAATCAAACTTTTAAAATAACTAACATTCAACTCATCAATTTAGTAGGATTCCATTCTGGTTTTAGTTGAAAAAGTCAATGGATAATTATAAAAAACTTGTAGGGATTAACTTAGGTACTATAAATTCAACCAACTTGATGATATCATATGTGAGGGAAGTAGGCCTTTTGATTTTTTGGTGTTTACGTTAGAATAAAACCTCTTGAAAGAAGAAACCTTGTTTGTATTACCTAACATTACTTCCCTATATGTTGAATAAATGAATGAAAGAAAGGATAAATGAATGAAAGTATGGCTTTTGTATGTAGATGGGATGAGGATGACCCCTAATTTCTTTTATTTTTTCCTTGTTTTTATCTTATTTACATATTTGTTTACATAAGCCCAAAGTTTCATTGTAGACTGATTTGTTACTTGTAGCTTCTATCCACTTCAGCCACATTTCCATTTTTGTATTTTATGAGTTTATAAGGTTTTAACTTTAAACTTTCTTCATTCTGTGATCTGAACTTCCTTCAAGTCAGATACATGCTGTGAACAAGTTGGTTTCTTTATTTGTAAAATCATGTTAAAATCTTTATTCTTTTATTACTTATCTACATTCTACATTGCAATTTAATAGCCTGTACAAAGTAAATGCATGGCAATTTGAAATTATCCCACAAATAATTTTTGAGAAAATTTCTAAATTATTTATGAATAATTACATG
>NW_016861687.1:0-1257 GCF_001698545.2 Rhinopithecus bieti | reverse complement strand
CAGGACCATGCTGTTTTGGTTACTGTAGCCTTGTAGTATAGTTTGAAGTCAGGTAGTGTGATGCCTCCAGCTTTGTTCTTTTTGCTTAGGATTGTCTTTTCACCACAACCAGTCTAGAAAGGTTTACCACATTGTTTATGGTTTTTTTTATATAAGATTATATGATCCTTTTCTTTACCTCGTTGAACTCCTGAGAGCAAGATGGGTCACCAGCAGCTGCACGGGAGCCACCCATGACAATTAGGCCACAGTTCTCACTCTTATCACATCTGTTCAAACCGGCATGGTCTGATCCAGAAATATGGCCTCCATATGTGCCACCAGTGTTTCTGTCAGTACGTGAAAGATATCAGTTTCATTAAGTTGTACTAAATGATCTTTCTTTAAAGGATTATCCAAAGCATCTACTCAATGAAAAACCAAAATAGTTCCCTGTACATAAAATAAACATTTGAAAGGAAAAAAAAAGATTATATGATCTACAACTTTTAACTTTTAACTTATTCATCTTTGATTTCTTTTATTTTTTCTTTTTTTTCTGAGACAAAGACTCACTCTTGTCCCCAGGCTGGAGTGCACTGGCATGATCTCCACTCACTGCAACCTCCACCTCCCGGGTTCAAGTGATTCTACTGCTTCAGTTTCCTGAGTAGATGGGATTACAGGTGCCTGCCACATGCTCGGTTAATTGTTTTGTATTTTTAGTAGAAATGGGGTTTCACCATGCTTAGCCAGGCTGGCCTCAAATTTCTGACTTCAGGTGATCCATCTGCCTCACCCTCCCAAGGTGCTGGGATTACAGGCATGAGCCACCACGCCTGGCCTCATCTTCAATTTCAATTGCTCTTTTTTATTCTTGGCTGGGCATGGTGGCTCATGCCTGTAATCCCAGAACTTTGGGAGGCCAAGGCAGGCAGATCCTGAGGTCAGGAGATCAAGACCACCCTGACTAACACAGTGAAACCCGTCTCTACTAAAAATACAAAAATAAAAAAAAATAGCCTGGTGTGGTGGTGGGCACCTGTAGTACCAGCTACTTGGGAGGCTGAGGCAGGAGAATGGTGTGAACTTGGGAGGTGGAGCTTACAGTGAGCCGAGATCATACCACTGCACTCCAGCCAGGGTGACAGACAGAGATTAAATCTATAAAAAAAAAAAAAGAGAGAGACATTGTAGCCAACAAATAGATGCAATGAATATATTTTGATTAAAAACATAATATTTTAAAAGGAGTAATTATTTTTTATTCAATGAATC
>NW_016861686.1:0-900 GCF_001698545.2 Rhinopithecus bieti | reverse complement strand
TTTGAGATGGACTTTCAGGCATGGAACTAGTTGCTTTTCATGAATTATATATTTAATAATTAGAAAAACCTACAGCATGGTTATTCAAGTGCAGTCACCAATAGGTGCATTGAATCTACCTGATTTCTACTAGTTGTGTGGAGAGAAAACGGAGACAGAGAAAAAGAAGATTGATTTAAATTATCTGAGCCACCGTGTGCACTCCTGCAGGTAAGAGACGAGGCACACATACATTTTCTGGTCTTGAGCTCTGTCCAGCGCTTGATGGTGAGACTATAGTAGAAAAGGTATGCAAGGTCATTTTCGACCATATGCAAATTTTTCCTCTATACACTGGCTTCTAGAATGAACTCCTTTGAAAACAAAGGCTTAGAGGGGGCTAAATGTCTTCTCTAGCTGAGTCGCACACCTGGAGGAGCACAGGCAACCACTATGGGCACCCAGAGACTTTGATCCTAACCTATCTCCTAAATTTAATACCTCACTGGGTTTTATTTCTTCAATACAGATTCATGCTATGAGCACTTTACTGCATCATTTATTGTCTGTTATATAAATTTCTTCCAAAGAGTGCAGTGCTGAGCTAACCTCAGGAGAAATGCTGAAGATTGCAGTAAAGTCCCTTTCATGGGAGGTCTTTTAAATTACAACTTTAGCCAGATTGACTTAGATAGGTTGGATGCTCTGTTTGGAGACAGGGAAAGAAATCTGAAAGCTTATCCCAAACCCAGATTCTGTGACCATCTCACTGTTTCCCAAACTTTTTTTTTTTTTTTTTTTTTTTTTGAGACAGAGTCTTGCTCTGTCACCCATGCTGGAGTGCTGTGGAGTGATCTCGGCTCACTGCTAGCTCCACCTCCCAGGTTCAGGCCTTTCTCCTGCCTCAGCCTCCCGAGTAGC
>NW_016861685.1:0-1254 GCF_001698545.2 Rhinopithecus bieti | reverse complement strand
TTAACAAACGAAGGTGCTTCATCACAACACACTAATGGTGTCACGAGTTATTATATTTGCTAACAATTTGTCCTTAGAATGAGTTTATTTTTTCCTTAACTTAAAGAATGCATTTGTATTATGTCACAAAACTTAATTATAACAGTACTTTTGACATTTCACCTTAAAATAATTACTTCAATCTCTGGTTAACTATAACTTACTTCACTTCCACAATGTGAAAATAAAACAGACTTTTATTTCTACATGTTTCATTTAACTAGCAATCAGTAAGATGACAGAGAAACATAGATTGTATGCTATTTCTTTCTTCTACTATAACAAATAGTGAAAGACTAAAGTGACTCTAAAATGGAAGTCAATGAGACAGAGGGATTATAAATAAAATAGGGGCATATTTAAAACTTTGGGGAAGGATTATTAATCTAAGTTTGCATGTGACTGATAAAATGAACTCCATATCAAAATAAAATTAAAGATTTAATAACAGCAAACTGGAACGTGTAAATTCATACTCTTTTTGAAAGTAGTATCCTTTCTAGTTCTAGCACTAATTTGGCCCAGCATCGATTCCATCCTACTACCAGACTTACTCATATGGTAGCCTCCAATACCCAGAATTTAATTACTAATAACTTTTCTTTTCCTCTGTGACATCCATCTTGGGTAATAGCTGATCCTGTGATGTGGAACATATTATGGCTACCCAAAAGTGAGGAGGATTTCAAAGATATCTTGAATAGTTCTATCAGAACAATTGAGCTCAGTTAAAAATGATTCTCAATGTCCACATTCTGACAATATATACCTATATATTGTAATTTGTATAGTATAGTATACAAATTACTATTGTATATTGTATATTGTGTATTGTAATTGTGTATATAAAATACTATTGTATATAGTATACAAATTACTATTTGTATAGTATAGTATACAAATTACTATTTGTATAGTATAGTATACAAATTACTATTTGTATAGTATAGTATACAAATTACTATTTGTATAGTATAGTATACAAATTACCTATTGTAATTTGTAACAGGTTGAGTCTGTGAATAAAAGTGTGACTCTAATTACAATCATAAAAATAAACTTTACTATAATGTTTAACAAGAAAGTTGTAATACAAACGAAAAGTGGGCCAGGCGCGGTGGCTCAAGCCTGTAATCCCAGCACTTTGGGAGGCCAAGACGGGCGGATCACGAGGTCAGGAGATCGAGAGCATCCTGGCTAACACGGTGAAACCCC
>NW_016861684.1:0-893 GCF_001698545.2 Rhinopithecus bieti | reverse complement strand
TATACCTTTCTTTTCATGGAGCAGTTTGCTAGCACCGTTTTCGTGGAATCTGCAAAGGGACATTTGGGAGTGCATTGAGGTCTATGGTCAAAAAGAAAGTATTCTCAGATAAAAAATAGAAAGAAGCTTTCTGAGAAACTGCTTTGTGATGTGTGAATTCATCTCACAGAGTTACTCCATGCTTTTCATTGAGCAGTTTGCCAACACTGTTTTCATGGAATCTGCAAAGGGACATACGGGAGTGCATAAGGCCTATTCTGAAAAATGAAATATCCTCATATAAACACTAGAAAGAAGCTTTCAGAGAAAATGATTTGTGATGTGTGAATTCATCTCACAGTGTTACACTGATCTTTTCATTGAGCAGTTAGCTGAAACTCTTTAATTGGAATCTTCAATGCAATATTTTGGAGCACATGGTATCAAATGAAATATCTTCATAATAAAACTAGAAAGATGCTTTCTGAGAAACGGTTTTGTGATGTGTTTATTCATCTCACAGAGTTACGCAATACTTTTCATGGATCAGCTTGGTAGCACTGACACTGAGGAATCTTAGAATTGATATTTTGGATCGCCTTGAAACCTGTGGTTACAATGGAAATATCCTAAGATAAAAACTATACAGAAGAATTCTGAGAAACTTCCCTGTTTTGTGGGAATTCATCTCACAGTGTTACACCTTTCTTTTATCAAGCAGTTTGCTAACACAGTTTTGTGGAATCTGCAAAGGTTTATTTGGGAGTGCATTGAGGCCTACAGTGAAAAGGAATATCCTCAGATAAAACTAGAAAGAAGCTCTCTGAAACACTGCTTTGTGATGTGGGAATTCATCTCACAGAGTTACACCATTCTTTTCATGGAGCAGTTTGCTAACACTCTTTTCTTGGAAT
>NW_016861683.1:12866-13787 GCF_001698545.2 Rhinopithecus bieti | reverse complement strand
TGGTAGTGGCACATGCCTATAATTCCAGCTACTCAGGAGGCTGAGGCAGGAGAATCACTATAGCCTGGGAGGCAGAGGTTGCTGTGGGTGGAGATCATGCCCTCTGCACTCCTGTCTCGGCGACTGAGCAGAGTGAGATTCTGTCTCAAAAAAATTAAAAAATAAAAAAACAAAAAGTGTCAATGGCGCTATGTCATCTTGTCCCCTTCCTCCTCACCTTCTTCAGAGAAGTACGATTTAAGTAGCAAATTTTGGGCAGGGGGTGACAGGGCAAGGATGTTGAGAGCAGCAGCATCTGTCATGGCCCCTCCAAATCCCTTCACTTTCTGGAACTTCTGTTCTGGCTGCAGGGTCAGTAGCAGGCCTGAGGACATCCACAGGGAATAAGGGTGTCAGTGCTCAGGGGGGAGACTTCATGGTGATCACTGACACCATTTACCTCTAGGAGGACCCAGCCTGGCCCAGGGGGGTGAGGGGTGTAATGGTTACCTGTGCCCGTGCGATTGGCCTGGATGGTCCCTGTACTCAGCTCCATCCGTCGCCCACTGCGTGTACTCTCATAGCAGCTGAAGGTACCGAGGGCAGGAAAGGTCAGGGGCTCAAGAGAGTCACAGTAGGTGGCATTGCAGACACAGACCACCGAGCTGTAGCCGAAGCTTTTAGGGATGCAGGGGCGGGCACCTGGGAGGGAGGGAGTGCAAGCAGAGGTGAGGTCTGATGAAGACATGGAGAATGGACACGTCCACTAGAACAGAGTGAACACGGTTTCAAATTCCTCACCCCTTGGCCAGGGCAGGGGTTCACACCTATAATCTCAGCACTTCAGGAGGCCGAGGTAGGCGGATCACCTGAGGTCAGGAGTTCAAGACCTACCTTGCCAGCATGGTGAAACCCCGTCTCTACTAAAAATACAAAAATTGG
>NW_016861683.1:6843-8423 GCF_001698545.2 Rhinopithecus bieti | reverse complement strand
TTTTTTTTTTTTTGCGACAGAGTTTTTTTCTTGTTGCCCAGGCTGGGGTGCAGTGGCACGATCTTGGCTCAGTGCAACCTCTGCCTCCCGGGTTCAAGCGATTCTCCAGCCTCAGCCTCCCAAGTAGCTAGAATTACAGGTGCCCGCCGCCATGCCCAGCTAATTTTTATGTTCTTAGTAGAGATGGGGCTTCACCATGTTGGCCAGGCTGATCTCAAACTCCTGACCTTGTGATCCACTCGCCTCGGTCTCCCAAAGTGCAGGGATTACAGGCATGTGCCACCGCGCCCAGCCTCAAGACAATATTTTCTATTTAAGCTTCCTTCTAGATGTTTGAGATTTTAAAATTTTTCTTTCTTTTGGAGACAGGGTCTCACTCTGTCACCCAGGCTGGAGTAAAGTGGTGCAATTAGGGCTCACTGTAGCCTCAATCTCCTGGACTCAAGTGATCCTACCACCTCAACCTCCTGAATAGCTGGGACTCCAAGTGTGTGCTCATTTTTGTAGAGACAAATGGCTGTCTTTAATTTTTTAATTGTTTTTAATTTCTGACCTGTCAGCAGGAAGTAAAGATGGGATCTTCCTGTGTTGTACAGGCTGGTCTTAAGTAGTCCTCCCACCTCAGCCTCCCAAAGTGCTGGGATTACATGCTTGAGCCATAGCGCCCAGGCTTTTTTTTTTTTTTTTTTTTTTTTAGCAACAGGGTCTCTCTGTTTTGCCCAGGCTGGAGTGCAGCAGTTATTCACAGGCGTGATCATACTGCAACCTTGAACTCCTTCCCTCAAATGATCTTCCTGTCTCAGCTTCCCAAATAGCTGGGACTAGAGGGGAGCACCACTGCACCTGGCTTGATTGATTGGGCTTTTTTTAATTTTAATTTTAATTTTAATTTTTGTTTTGAGACGGAGTCTCACTCTGTCGCCCAGGGTGGAGTGCAGTAGCCGGATCTCAGCTCACTACAAGCTCCGCCGCCCGGGTTTACGCCATTCTCCTGCCTCAGCCTCCTGAGTAGCTGGGACTACAGGCGCCCGCCACCTCGCCCAGCTAGTTTTTTTTGTTTTAGTAGAGACGGGGTTTCACCACGTTAGCCAGGATGGTCTCTATCTCTTCACCTTGTGATCCGCCCGTCTCAGCCTCCCAAGTGCTGGGATTACAGGCTTGAGCCACCGCGCCCGGCCGGGCTTTTTATTTTTTATTTTTTTGAGATGGAGTTTTGCTCTGTCACTAAGGCTGGAGTGCAGTGGCACCATCTCAGCTCACTGCAACCTCCACCTCTCGGGTTCAAGCGATTTTCCTGCCTCAGCCTCCCGAGTAGATTTTCCTGCCTCACTCTCCTGAGTAGCTGGGATTACAGGAGCACGCCACCACACCTGCCTAATTTTTGAATTTTTAGTAGAGTCAGGGTTTCGCCATGTTGGCCAGGCTGGTCTCGAACTCCTGACCTCAGCTGAGCCACCCGCCTAGGCCTCCCAAAGTTCTGGGATTACAGCCATGAGCCACCGCGTCCTGCCCTGATTGGGCTTTTTCTACAAAAAATTCTTGTGAAACTTTTCTGCAATTTTTTTTTTTTTTTTTTTTGT
>NW_016861683.1:0-3383 GCF_001698545.2 Rhinopithecus bieti | reverse complement strand
CTGGGATTACAGGCTAGCCACCGCGCCCGGCCCAGATGTGTATTTTAAATGATCACGTTAGCTGCTGCTTAGAAATCAGACTGTAGAAGGCGAGTGTGTAGGGGTACCAGCATCCAATTACTCCTGCCATGGACTTGCCAGGTTTTCATCCCTTCCTTCAGCACACCCCACTCTTCCCCACCACTTAGCCTAGTTAACACTTACTCTTTCAGAATTCAGCCCGGATGTAACTTTCTCTAAGAACCTCGCCCCAGGCGGCCCCAACCCCACACCTCCTGTAACACAAACTCTTGGCCTTCACATGGTTGTCACTACCACCCCCCTCGCCGCGCCTTTTTTGAGACACTGTCTTGCTCTATCTCTCAGGCTGATCCTGAAATCTGGGCCTCAAGCAGTCCTCCCGACTTGGACTCCCAAGTAGCTCCTTTGTCGCTCTTATCACTGTTGTGATTAATTGTACAAATAGCTTAATGGCAGTTATAGCGCCCAGTTCATCAAAACAATGGCCTGATCGTCAGCAGGCAGGGTAGCGACCAGTCCATCCTGGCACCCATCTGCAGCTCCAGTGTGCATCCCAACCCCGGCGCTCGTCGCCGTGCTCCATGAATGTTTGTCACATGTCTGAAGAATGCATGAATTATATAACCTTCTTCCCACTCCACCCCTCAAAAGCAAGTGGATATAAGGACTTGAAGATTTTATAATCTCTTCTTCATTAGTAAAATTTGACCATCCTTACCGTTAAAATAATAATGATGGTTGGCCGGGCGCGGTGGCTCACGCCTATAATCACAGCACTTTGGGAGGCCAAGGCGGGCGGATCAGGAGGTCAGGAACTGGAGACCAGCCTGACCAACATGGTGAAACCCCGTCTCTACCAAAAGATACAAAAAAGTAGCCGTGGGTGGTGGCGGGTGCCTGTAATCCCACGTACTTGAGAGGCTGAGGTAGGAGAATGGCTTGAACCCGGGAGGTGGATGTTTCAGTGAGCCAAGAAGGCGCCGTTGCACTCCAGCCTGGGCGACACAGGGAGACTCCGTAAAAAAAAAAATAATAATAAAAAATAATAATAATGGTGAAAAGGTTAAGTGGGAACGCAGGGAGGGGACAGCTAAGATCCAAAGGTCGAAATATTCATTACGCCTACCGTCGGCGAAGAGAAACAGCAGCCCCAACCGGAGGCAAAAGGAAATCCCACCACAGGCTGCAAAGGCGCGTGGGCGGGACTGGAGACTGTGGCCGCGCGCAGTAAAACGCGGAAGCCAGGATGCAGCCCCACCACCCGCAGCCGCGAGAAAAGCAACCCTGGGGAGGCGGGGCGGGTCCTCACTTGGAAAAGAGACGGTCTCTCGTCCAGAGGCGGGACTCAGAGCCCTTTCACAAGTCTCATTGGTCAACTTGAAGACGGACAACTCTCGCTGGCCAGCCGTAGCCCAGATGGGGCGCAAGCGTATTTGGAAAGGGAGAGGGCCCCGAACGCGAGAACTACGCATGCGTGTCGGCGTTTTCTTGCTAGTAGACCCGTGGTGGCGGGGGGCGATTGAATTCCCGCAGTGAGTTCAGCCCACCGAAGTTCAGAGGATTCCTAACCTTCCTCTTTAGAGAGCCTCAGGTTAGGGAACGTCCAATGCCCAGAAGCTGCCCCTTGGGAATCCCAGTGTCCGCCGCCTCCTACCTAATATTTCGTCCTGGCTGTGCCCCAGCCCTTCCTGAGGTTGGGTTGTTAGGATGGTGAATTATTCAAGAAGTCTTGCAGCCTGACGCCATCTCTGGGCAGTGCTCCTGCATCCTCCCTGTCTTCCTTGTAGGGCACCACGTTGCTCCTACAAGCACAGGGTCCTGAAGCTGTTTACAAGGCCCCACCCTGCCACGTTAGTATCTTAACGAGTGTTTGTTGAGGACATACTGAGTGTTAGAGCCAGTTCAATGAGCAAGTCCCTGATCTTGGGACCTTAACATTCTATGGGACGACACAAATATATAAACAAAAAATGATAATGTTAGATAGTGATACATGCTCAAACCATGACTATGTGGCCAGGCGTGGTGGGTCACACTTGTAATCCCAGCACTTTGGGAGACCGAGGCAGGCGGATTACTTGAGGTCAGGAGTTTGAGACCAGCCTGGCCAACATGGTGAAGCTCTATCTCTACTAAAATACAAAACTTAGCTGGGCGGGCATGGGGACGGGTGCCTGTAATCCCAGCTACTCGGGAGGCTGAGTCAGGAGAATTGCTTGAACCCAGGAGGTGGAACGTTGCAGTGAGCCCAAATCACACCACTGCACTCCAGCCTGGGTAACAGAGCAAGACTCTGTTTCAAAAAAAGACAAAACCAAACAAAAAAACATGGCTATGTGATAGAATGACTGGGATGGGGATTGGGTGCTTACTGAAATCGTAAGAATGGAGCTAAAACCTGACATTAGATGACAGCACCAGATATAGGGGCTGAAGGTTTCATGCTTGAAAACAGCAGGTGTAAACATCCTTGTGCTGTGAGGAAATTTGGCTGGAATAAAAGGTGGGCCAGATTGTAGCTGACCATAGTCTCTGGGAGTTTGGAGATGATTCTAAATACAATGGGAAGCCATTAAATTGAGGCAGAGCCTTGATATGACATGCTTTATCATTTTGCTGAGTGGAGAATGGATTGCTGGGAAAAGTGAAAGACTGATTCAGAAGTTGTGGAGAGGGGTGGCTGGAGCTACGTAGCTGGGGAGGTGGTGGGACATGGATGAATTCAGGATAGGATTGGTTGTGTTGGATATGGGAAAATAAGTCATCATGGTTCCTGAGCTTTTGGAATGTGCAAGTGGGTAATGGAGGTACCATTGAGATGGGAACAGTGGAAAATAACAGATGCTGGGGTGGAATCAAGAGTTCAGTTGTGGCCATGTTGAATCTGAAATGCCCATTAGACATCCAAGCAGATATGCTGAGTTGGATGGCGCTCATGAGAGGTCAAGGCTGGAGTTATGCATTAACACATAGAAAGATGGTATTTAAAGCCATGGACCTCCGGGACGAAGAACATGGCGGCGGCGGACCTCGCTCACATTCCTGATGTGGACATCGACTCCGACGGCGTCTTCAAGTATGTGCTGATCTGAGTCCACTCGGCTCCGCGCTCCGGGGCTCCGGCTGCGGAGAGCAAGGAGATCGTGCGCGGCTACAAGTGGGCCGAGTACCATGCGGACATCTACGACAAAGTGTCGGGCGACATGCAGAAGCAGGGCTGTGACTGTGAGTGTCTGGGCGGCGGACGCATCTCCCACCAGAGCCAGGACAAGAAGATTCACGTGTACGGCTACTCCATGATGAAAGCCACGTGCGTCCCTCTGGGTGCCTCAAGCCCCAGGATCCACCCTCAAGGCCTATGG
>NW_016861682.1:0-1021 GCF_001698545.2 Rhinopithecus bieti | reverse complement strand
TAATCATGGCTCACTGCCTTGACCTCCTGCACTCAAATAACCCTCCCACCTCAGCCTCTGGAGTAGCTGGGACTACAGGCATGCCTGGCTAGAGAAGCTATTTCACTGTGTTGCCCAGACTGAGTGGGGCTTTGCATTAAGACTATTTTAGGTTGCAAGTGATACAACTTAACTCAAAACTATTAATAGCATAAACAAGGAAGTTATTGGCTTACCTAACCGAAACATGGAAAAGAAGGGATGGAGCTGAATTTAGGGTTGACTGGATCTAAGTACTTGAGAAGCAAGACTCTGTCTCTCTGTCTTTTATCCTAATTTTGGTTTTATTCTCAGAGTGGCAAAGGAACATGATGGCCAGCAGTTCTAGGGTTCCCTCCTTACAACTCCAAATTGAAGAAGCTGCTTTACTTCGTAATATAGAATATCCCAAGCAAGGATTATGATGATCTGAGCTCATAAGGGAATGAGAGATCTGAGTTCCTTGTTTTTCTCCCCAACAGAAGACTGCTTACGTGTGGCGAGAACCCAAGCTATGCTCTGGTGGCATTTCTCTGCCTGAGCAGAGAGTTGCCATCTGCAAAACCATAGATTTCTGGCTAAAAGTGGGCATCTCTGCAGGTGCCTGTACTGCCATCCTGCTCACCGTCTTGACTTGCTACTTTTGGAAAAAGAATCAAAAGTACATGATGCGGTATTGGAGTTTGGGGATGGACAGGGTTGGATTATTGATCAGTGAGAATATCTGAAAGTGTAAATTAATAGGGTTTTTCTCTGGAATTGGCTGCAGACTCTGTGACTCTGGCCAGAGACTTGTTGAACCACTTATCCAGTGCATGGTTTGGTTATCCTGACTCCTGAACAGGGATGGTACCACGTAGCAGTCTATAAATGGATGTTAAATTCTCAAAAGCAAAGAGTATCCTTAATTTGTTATTCTTAACAATACAGAGAATGACATTAAGATTTTGATATTTCTATTAAACTTTGAGATCACAGAAACAGGCTTAAGGAACAAAGATCA
>NW_016861681.1:0-1759 GCF_001698545.2 Rhinopithecus bieti | reverse complement strand
AAAAAGACTTTTACTTAATAGTTAATATTTAATAAAATTAGTACTTTATATAGTTTCATCAAGGTATTCTTAAGTGAAACTGATGTTTTTAAAACTGAAATGTATGATATTCTTCTATATAACATCTACTAGTTCAGTTTGCTGCTGCCTTGATTTGTGCTAAGATGCCAACAGTTTAATCGACCATTGCTCTTGCACCATCAGGACAAGTATCAATGCAGTGAAGAAGGCAAATAATGTCTTCATATTATTGTAAAAGTATTGTTTGGCCTCATAGACCCCTGAAAGTGTCTTGGAGATCCTGGGATATGTGTAGATACATTAAGAACCACTCATGTAGCAATAGAAATGAATAGAATTTGTGCTATAAATCCTGCTTTTAATGGACATGTGGCATCTACAGATGGAGTGGCATATAGTGTTATTCTGTATATGCCAACTTTAAAGGTGAGTTCCATTTTCATTCAGGGCTCTTTAGTGTCCCAAGATTTCCTGTTCATTGACACTGTAGGAAACTGTCAGATAGATTATACAGCTTTACTGTTAACTGACCAGCTAATAACAGCAGTAGGTGTTCTCCAGGAGTGTGATTTGTTTTCTGGGGAGAAATCATTTGTTAGCAGGCTGGGTTGAAGCCTACTATAGAGATGCTCCAGATGTGACAATTTCCAGGCTTTGAGAAACAACGTCTATTAATTGAGAACCCGAGAGGCCTATCCAAGGGTTTCATGCTTGCAGTCAAGTGTCTACGAGTTCTGATGCATGTGTTTGGGAACATGATGTGTGTAAAAGCCATATGTGTTCCATTTTCTGGCCACTCTAAAAGGACAATGAGTGAATCTCTCCCTCATGATCTGAGACAAGAAACAATACTGCAGAAGGTAATGGAGTTGCCACATGTGACACATTGCTATTTTTTTTTCTTTCTTTCTTTCTTTTGGGCAGGGGGATGGAGTCTTGTTCTGTTGTCTAGGCTGAAGTGCAATGGCACTATCTAGGCTTACTGCAACCACCGCCTCCTGGGTTCAAGCGATTCTCCTGCCTCAGTCTCCCAAGTAGCTGAGATTACACAGGCCTGTGCCACCACACCCAGCTAACTTTTTTATTTTAGTAGAGATGGGATTTCTCCATGTAGGCCAGATTGTCTCAAACTCCTGACCTCAAATAATCCGTTCGTCTGTGCCTCCCAAAGTGCTGGGATTATGGTGCGAGCCACCATGCCTGGCCCACATTACTTTCTGATTTGAGCTCTTCTCCAGTACCCTCTAATCGAAGAGACTGGGAAGTGGATTAACTCCACAGTATTGGCTAGAAGAACCCATCACTGTTAAGCTTCATTCATGATGCTTGGCTTCAAGAAAGCCAACTAGGAAACCCCTGAGAGTGAAACAGTGAACCAGTGGACTCCAGCTAAAGGACTACTGGGGAATTACATAATTGTTGGAGTCCTATTTAATAAGAGTAGTTGATGACATTGATTGAGCCCTTGCCATGACAGGCACTGTGGCTGGGTATTTGCAATGTATATTTATGTGTGGTATGTATATGTATAATTTAAATCTCACAGTAATTTTATGAGTTGGATACTATCACCATTCTCATTTTACAGAAAATAAAACCTAAGCAAAGAAGGTTAAATTACTTACCTAGGGTCACACTTCAAGTGACAGAGACAATATCCCAGTTCAGGCAATCTTTTGTAGAACCACATTCTAAAATGTACTACCTCTTGATGACCTGTGGAAGTTTTAAAGCAAAA
>NW_016861680.1:0-1083 GCF_001698545.2 Rhinopithecus bieti | reverse complement strand
GCGCATTGAGGACTATGGTGAAAAGGAAATATCTTCAGACAAAACTAGAAAGAAACTTTCTAAAAAACTGATTTATGATGTCTGGATTCATCTCACAGAGTTTCGATGTTCTTTTCATTGATCAATTTGCTATCACTGTTTTCTTGGAAACCTCAACGTGATATTTGAGAGTGCATTTAAGCTTATGATGACAATGGAAATATAGTCATATAAAACTAGAAAGAAGTTTTCTGAGAAACTGCTTTGTCATTTGTAAATTCATCTCACAGAGATACACGATTCTTTTCATGGATCAGTTTGATACCACGGTTTTTGGGGAATTTGAGAAGGGATATTTCGGATTGCATTGAAGCAAAGAAATATCCTAAGAGAAAAACTAGAAAGAAGCTTTCTGAGAAAGTTCTGTGTGATGTGTCTTTTCATCTCAGAGTTACGCCTTTCTTTTCAAGGAGCAGTTTGCTAACAATGTTTTCATGGAATCTGGAAAGGTATATTTGGGAGGGCATTGAGGCCTACAGTGAAAAGAGAAATATCCTCATATAAAAACTAGAAAGAAGCTTTCTGAGAAACTGCTGTTTGATGTGTGAATTCATCTCACAGAGTTACACATTCCTTTTCATTGAGCAGTTTGATAACACTGTTTTTGTGGAATCTGCAATAGGATATTTGGAAGTGCATTGAAGCCTATGGTGACAAAGAAAATATCCTCATTTGAAAACCAAAAAGAAGCTTTCTGAGAAACTGCTTTGGATGTGTGAATTCATTTCACAGAGTTACACTGTTCCTTTCATTAAGCAGTTTGCTAACATTGTTTTCTTGGAATCTGCATTGGAATATTTCAGAGCATAAAGAAGCTTTCTGATACTTACCTGGCAGGGGAGATACCATGATCACGAAGGTGGTTTTCCCAGGGCGAGGCTTATCCATTGCACTCCGGATGTGCTGACCCCTGTGATTTCCCCAAATGTGGGAAACTCGACTGCATAATTTGTGGTAGTGGGGGACTGCGTTCGCGCTTTCCCCTATTAAAAAAAAAAAGAAGAAGATTTCTGAGAAACTGATTTGTGATTTGTGCATTCATCC
>NW_016861679.1:0-897 GCF_001698545.2 Rhinopithecus bieti | reverse complement strand
AATATTCACAGACGTGAAACTATCATTATGGTCAATTTTATAATATTTTCATTATCTTATAAAGAAGCCCCAGACTGCTTAATGGGTATAACGTTTCCTTTTAGAGTGATGAAAATGTTCTGGAACTAGAAAGTGGTGGTGGTTGTATGAATTCTGAATGTACTGAATGCCATTAAATTGTAAATTTTAAAATGATGAATTTTATGTTATGTTGTATTCTATCACACATACAAAAACACACCCATAGACTTTATCTATCACATCTATATTCCATTCCTCCCCACTGACCCTAAGCACCCAGTAATCTACTTTCTGTTTCTATAAAGTTGCTTATTGTGGATATTTTATATAAATTGAATAATATAGTATGTGTTTTTTGTTTGTTTGTTTGTTTCTGGCTTCTTACACTGAGAACATTTTCAAGGTTCATTCATGTTGCAGTATATGCCAGTATTTCGTTTTTTATGGTTAAATAATATTCAACTGTATGAATGTATCACATTTTATTTATTCATTCCTTAGTTGATAGACATTTAGGTTGTTTTCATTTTTATCTATTATGAGCAATGCTGCTATGAACATTCATGGACAAGTTTTTTGTAGACACATGTTTTGATTTATTTTGTTTATATCCCTAGGAGGGCTATTCCTACCAGCAGTGTATGAGGTTTCCCATTTCTTCATATCCTTACCAACATTTGTTATAATCTGACTTTTTTTTCTGAGACAAGGTCTAGCTCTGTCACCCAGGCTGGAGTGTAGTAGAGCAATCATGACTCACTGCAACCTCAACATCCTGGGATCAAGTGATCCGCCTACCTCAGCCTCCCAGGTAGCAAGTAGCTGGGACTACAGGCACATACCACCATGCCTGGCCAAGATTTGTACATATATATA
>NW_016861678.1:0-889 GCF_001698545.2 Rhinopithecus bieti | reverse complement strand
TCAGCCTGGGCGACAGAGTAAGACTCCGTCTCAAAAGAAAAAAAAGGCGTTGGTAGTTGTGAGGGATTGAGATGTTCAGAATAGATTTCTAGATGCTGCTGCATTGGTTTAAGCTGAAGAAGGAGCGTGAGTAGAAGCAGAGTGGGAGCTCTGAATTTAAACCCCCGTTTTGCTACTAATGAGCTCTGGGACTACAGGTAAATAACTTAACCTCTGTTGGTACTTCTTTCAATTCTAATCTTCCATGATTCTATTGGTGCTCCCATAAGAAAACTGTAGGAAAGAAAAACCTCCAGATATTTGTTTGCATTTAAAATATCTTAATACTGTTTTAATCCTTATTGGTATACATATTGAAATTCTAGATTCAACAAGTGAGAAGCTTTCTAACAGTATCGTAAATCAGAAACCACAAAAGTATTAATCTTGTATTAGAAATCAGGTTGTTTTTCTATCTTGCATACCTGCTTATAGACATGGGAAATTTTGAGGTCTGTGAAATAATGAGCCAGAGAAACTTGAATGGAAATCTTTAGTGGTGAGAAATGAGGTTGACGTATGGAGTGGTTTCCAAACTTGGGTCTGCTACTAGTGCCCATTTTGTCATATAAAAATCCCCTGTGGGAGGGCGCCTGTCGTCCCAGGTACTCGGGAGACTGAGGCAGGAGAATGGCGTGAACCCGGGAGGCAGAGCTTTCAGTGAGCTGAGATCGCGCCACTGCACTCAGGCTGGGGGACAGAGAGAGTCTCAAAAAAAAAAAAAAAAAAAAAAAAAAAAAAAAAAATCCGCTGTGGGAGCTTGGTAAAGATACACCTCCCTGGCCTATCCTCATAGTTTCTGATCAGTAGGTGGTGGTGTAAGGCTAATAGGAATGGGTGCTGTAGTCTA
>NW_016861677.1:4412-8747 GCF_001698545.2 Rhinopithecus bieti | reverse complement strand
TTGGAGACAAAGTTTCATTTTGTTACCCAGGCTGGAGTGCGGTGCAGTGGCATGATCTCGGGTCTCTGCAACCTCTGCCTCCTGGGTTCAAGCAATTCTTCTGCCTCATCAGCCTCCCTAATAGCTGGGATTACAGGTGTCCACCACCATGCCCAGCTAATTTTTGTATTTTCAGTAGAGGCAGGGTTTCACCATGTTGGCCAGGGTGGTTTTTAACTCCTGACTTCAGGTAATCCACCTGCCTCAGCCTCCCAAAGTGCTGGAATTACAGGCGCGAGCCACTGCACCCAGCCTAGTTTCTTATTGTAAACACTACATATATGGTGAGGAGGAGGAGGAAGATAGGTTTCCAGGTGCTGTTCTAAGCCCATTACTTACTTATCCTCACACCACCACCATGACATAGGTATTAGTATCCCTACTCCACAGATGAAAAACCTGAGTCCCCGGCTGGGTGCGGTGGCTCACGCCTGTAATCCCAGCACTTTGGGCCGAGGTGGGCAGATCACGAGGTCAGGAGATCTAGATCATCCTGGCTAACACGGTGAAACCTGTCTCTACTAAATATACAAAAAATTAGCTGGGCATGGTGGTGCGCGCCTATAGTCCCAGCTACTCGGGAGGGTGAGGCACAAGAATGGTGTGAACCCGGGAGGTGGAGCTTGCAGTGAGCAGAGATGGCGCCACTGCACTCCAGCCCGGGTGACAGAGCGAGACTCCATCTCAAAAAAAAAAAAAAAGGCAAAAAAAGTAGGGAAGATTTTCCATCTTGAACTTGTGAGCTAGAGAATTACCATTAGTAGCCCACTAATAGGTTGTGGCTGATGAGTCACTTCATAACACACCGAGAGCCACTTTTGACACTCCTGGAAAAGGCAGGTTAACAAAGCCCCTCTATAGAAGGAAGACTATCATTGCTCAGTGCATTCAAGCTTTTTTGAACCTTGCTTAGGCTGAACTGCAAATGTCTTGACTGGTCTGGGCTCCTTAATGCAACTCCTTCCCACAGAAGCCATCAGGAGCCAGGTCCAGGAAGCTCCTCTCCCACACCTGCCTTAAAAGGCCCAGCTCTGCTGGGGAGTAAGGTTCATGGGGACCATCCCAAGGCAAAAGGGAATCTCTGCCATCACCCACTGCAACCACATGGTAGCCACTCTGCAGCTGGTAGGCGTGAGGTATGCTGCGCTAACACGGGAGGGCGGAGGCTCTGCCTGACTTCCCAGAAGCCCAGGACAATCAGCAGGTGCTATGGGAAACTTGGCTGGCAGGCACCATGTTGTCCTGTATGATTGGCAGGACCGGCTCCCACCTGAAGACACCAATTCTTGGCAGCTTCTGACAAGGATTGAGAGGATTTGAGGGAGACAGCCCTGAAGCACTGAACCCTCAAATCAATGAGGGGATTGTGCTGGCGCAGACCCACAGCCATCCAGCTCCGTTGCTGATGAAGGTCTGAACTGCTATACTCTGCCCCATTGGTGTCAGTGTTAAAGGTCGGTTTTAGGTGAGTTTCTACCAGGGACTGTAGATGGGTCCTTTGTTTACCAGTTTCCCCACATCCTTTCTGAGACCATTGCTAGTTTTGTCTGCACCACTCTTGGGGAAAATAACTTGGACGCCACGGGTGAGAACACCAGTGGGCTCCAAGCCAGAGCTTGGGCCTGGGATGGGGTGGGTTACCTTGGCATACTCAAACATGCAGAGGTCAGCGTACATTTCTGTTGGGGTGATCAGACCCAACACCAGGTCGTGGGGCGACGAAGTCCAACGGAGTCAAAGGAATGAGAAAGAGTTTGAGAGAAAAGTGGGACCAGGGGCCATCGCAAGTGTGCAGGCTGCAAAGGCCACGAGCTCTGGGAGCCCACACTATTTACTGTATTTATTGGTGCTCAAACAAAGAAACAGGTGGTGAGGATGTGGGGTTGAAAGGAAATGGTGTATCAAGTGAATGAGAAACATGGCTGCTTGAGACAATGGGAATGCTAGAAGCAAGGAGCCAGCAAGTCTAGCAGACATGCAGCTCTGCCTCAGCTTCTCTCCTAACACTCAGCTTTTCTTCCAACACATTTCAAGCTGCCTGCTCCTCTTGTACAGTTTGGCGGCCTCATGGAACTTCCCCTGGTAGGAAAACACATCTGCCAGACACAGGTCATTGTTGGTCTCTCCCCGCTTCTTCCTCTTCTGGAAAATTGGAAGCACAGGAAATGACCTCTGCAGCCTTTACAAGGGCAGGAAGCAAGCAGCCTTTACAAAGGTTAGATGTGGCTACTTCAAGTGAGGCCTCTGGACCTTCCTACTGCAACCTGGGCTTGGCTCCTGGCTGTTGTCTCTCTCCCCAGGTTCCCTCTGGGAATGCTTGACAACAAAAGCAGGTTTCTACCAGACAAGTAAAGATCAAAAAAAGATGCAAACCTTTGTTTGTTTAATGGAAATTCCTCAGGGTTGCTTTCCTGTGTATTCCAAGGCTATGACAGAATAGTTTGAATAGTGTGTGCTCTGACTCATCCATGACCCCTAAGCTCCCAAGATCTCCCAAATCCACAGGCCCTGTTTGGCAGAGTTGTGGCTCATCCTTTGGCAGAGTTGTGGCTCATGGGGATGACAGAGCAGGAGAATGTTTAGGGTTTCTGCCCAAGAGGGAGACCAATAAAATAGGATGACAAGTCTCACTATATCCCTACTTTTAAAGAGAAAGTAAGAAATCCCGCATGCTGAACATCCGCTAGGTTCTGGGTATATACTTTACACACACATGGCCCCTTTATTCCTCTCAGTGACCCTCAGGGTAGGTCTCACTACCCAAGTATTAGAGTGAAGGACGCTGAGACTCAAGAAGAGGAACAGGTCAGGGTCAGACAGAGCTGGAATTTGGACGCAGTTCTGTCTGACTCCAGATATTCCTTGTATCACATAACACTGTCTTCTGAAGCAAGTGATGTCCCCAACAACACAAACACACACATACACACACTTAGCACAGCTGAGGATAAAGCTTCTTCCTTCTGTGTCAGGGAACATTCACTTGTCTACAGCTCGAGTATTTGTAAACACTCAGTAGCACCCAAACCCTGAGCCCTAGCAGTTTCCTTTTGCTTGTTTTCTAGCAAGAGTAGCATACAGAGGACGATGAGATATTGAATCAAACTCTTAGACAAGCTGGTGAAAGTTTTAAGGACTGGAGGCAACATACTTCCACACTTGACAGAAATCATCTTTAAAAAATCCTGCACATAGTTCCGGCTTATGAAACAAACTAATTCATAATAGTTGGAAATGAATCAAAAGCTTGCTGTGAGATAAAAGATTTCGGCTGGACCTGATGACTCATGCCTGTGATCCCTACACTTTAGGAGGCCGCGGCAGGAGGATCGCCTAAGCCCAGGAATTCAAGACCAGCCTGGTCAACTTAGCAAGACTCTATCTCTGCAAAACAAAAAACAAAAAAACAAAAAAACCTCCCCACAAAAAGGTTTTACTAGACATGAGAATGGGTCCATATCCATTCTAGGCCCCAGGATATCACCGTGATGAATAGAAACGATCTGTAGCACTCAAGCAGGTGCATGTCAACATGGGCAGGTTCTTTCCCACCATCAGCAGGACAAGAACATCTCCCCTATCCAAAAGGCACCCACTGAGGATCCGCAGTTCTCTGGAATTATGCTGAGCACCCAGATATGGGCAACTAAGCCCTGAGCAGTCGATGTGGAGTGCACCTGGAGGCACGTCATTGTTTTTTAAGAGACACTCTTGAGTTTACTTTAACCGGTTTCCCAGCTCATAGCACACGAGGCGAGGCAGGCATTTTGACCTGGGTAAGACCTGAAAAATGACAATAGTTGGACCCCACGGCCATCAGTTACTTTTGTAGAGAGGAAAATTATGTTCCTTGCCTTCAGTGAAGACCCCTAGATCCAGGCCAGTGGATTTACAAGTGAGAGTCAGCAGCACTGGGCATTTTGGGCAATGGCTCCGAACAAGCCCTTTACCATGTGGTAGGTAAACCTCAGAACATACAGACACCCCTTACGACACGTGGGTGGGGAGGGTGCTTGGCAGAGAGAGCATGAGCTTAGGAGACAAGACTGTATTTGAATTCCACTGAGCTTTTGGCTGTGGACTCGTGAGGACGTGGCATCATCTCGCTGAGCCTTAGTTTCCTCCTGCATGGAATAGGGAGAGCAACAGTACCTGCCTCATTCAGTTAACCTGAGGATCTAGAGTAGCATTAACATAAATCACGCGTGGGGCACACAGCAGCTTATGTTATGAGGTGTAGCAGGCTGTGAGCTCCTGTCGGCCTCTCTCCTCCTCAGCTCTGTGCCCACTGAACTC
>NW_016861677.1:0-3735 GCF_001698545.2 Rhinopithecus bieti | reverse complement strand
AAAAAAAAAAAAAAAAAAAAAAAGAATAGTGTCTAAGGGCCAGGCATGGTAGCTCAAGTCCGTAATGCTAGTACTTTGGGAGGCCGAAGGGAGCTAATTGCTTGAGCCCAGGAATTTGAAACCAAACTGGGCTACATGGCAAAACCCTGACTCCACAAAATACAAAAAAATTAACCAGGCGTGGTCGTGCGCACATGTGGTCCCAGCTACTTGGGAGTCTGACGTGTGAGGATTGCTTGATCCCAGGAGGTCTAGGCTTCAGTGAGCCATGATTGTGCCACTGCACCCTGGCCTGGGGAACAAAGTGAGACCCTGTCTCAAAAATAAATAAAAAGAATGGTGCCTACCACCACCCAGCGCCCAGTTTCTTTTGCCCACTGCAGGCCTATTATGTTTGGATGACGAGGCCAATACTCTCAGCCAGGAACAGCGGGGCTGGGGGTTGCGCCAGAGCTCTGGGATGCTCAGTTCAGACTGTGGGCCTTGCTTCCCAGGTCCATTTCTGGGAGTGGAGCTCAGCTCATGTGCATTTGGGAAACCCCTCAACACTATCAGATTACTGGAGTCTGAGAGGATGGTGACCGACTATCTGCCACCATGAGGATGCAAACCATTTCCTGAGAACCTACTGAATCCTCACAGCAGCCTGTGAGGTAGGTCCAATCTCTTTTCACAAACAAGAAACCCAACCCTGGAGAGATCGGAACCATCTGCCTCATCAGCTATAATGTGACAGCTCACACTGCCCACTGCTGTCTCCCCCTATGTGGCCACTCTGCCCCTGGAGCAAGGCTGTGACCCGGATGCCCAGTCGCCAGTGAGCTCTGCTCCCGTGTCCTCAGGGTTTTTGCCTGCTGATATGGTTTGGCCGTGTCCCCACCCACATCTCATCTTGAATTCCCACGTGTTGTGGGAGGGACCCAGTGGGAGGTAATTGAATCATGGGGGCAGCTCTTTTCCATGCTGTTCTCATGATAGTAAATAAATCTCACGAGATCTGATAGTTTTAAAAAGAGGAGTCCCTCTGCACAAGCTCTCTTTGCCTGCTGCCATCCATGTAAGCTGTGACTTGCTCTTCCTTGCCTTCTGCCATGATTGTGAGGCTTCCTTAGCCATGTGGAACTGCAAGTCTAATTAGACCTCTTTCTTGTGTAAATTGCCCAGTCTTGCGTACATTTTTTCCCGCAGTGTGAAAATGAACTAATACACCTGCCACAAGGGCTGCCTCTGAGCCCCAAACCCCAAGTTCACTTTCTTGACAAATAAGAATGCTTCAACTTTTACCTCCATGCTGCTGATGAGGTCTTGTACTCTGATGAAGGCCTGTGGGCAAGAAATAAAGAATAAAACCAGCTTGCCTTCTTGGCTTCAAAAGTGGGTGATTGGCTGGGGATTGGGAAGTCAAGCTCACCTAGACAGTGAGCCACAGAGGAGAGGAAGGGAGCAAGCAGGGATTAATCATCACGTGTGCAGGAGGTTATACCACTCAGTGAGGCGCGGCTTTATCCCCGAAATTGGAACATGCAAAGAACAGCAAAGACATCCTGGTTGCATCAGTCATTTTGGGATCAGGTAAAACAAAACAATGATGCCACAGTCTGTGGCGGTGCCTCCTTGGGAGACTCTCGACCCAAAGAAGAACAAGCCGGTCTGACCCTCTGGCGGGGCAGGCAGCATCACAGCAGGAGAGGGTGAGATGCATGGCCTGACGAGAGATTGCCTTGCACATCTTGGTGACATGGGTAGAATGCAGGGGACAGCTATGCCTACCTAGCGTTGCCACAGACACAGGGGACCCCCTGGTACTGCAGAGGGAACGGAGGAGGGGAAAGCTGAGAGGGCATAAAGACAGATTCTGGAAGAAGGTGGAGGGGTAGGGAATGAATCCCACCAAGTCCATGGAAGGCAAACTCTTATGTAAATCCTAAAATTGCAGCCCTTGCCAGAGACTTTAACTCATGGACCTCTAGAAGTTTCTGAGGAACAAGCAGACTGGTGTTGGCTAAGCCAGTTTTGCTGCTTTCAGATTCTGCCCAGGATTTGGAGGAGCATGAGCCACCAGGTCAGGCTGCTTTCAGGTGGCTTTGCTGTCACCATTTCCACCAGCTGTGCTTGCTTACATTGCCCCATTCAAAATGGGCTGACTTGTGCCTAGAGGAGGCAGCAGCTCCAGAGCCCTTTGAACCGAACATGCAGAGCAATCCTGACCACTTGCAGCCTCCACTCAGCAGCATGGCATCCTCCCTCCTGAAAAGACCTCGGGAGATGAGCGAGTCCCCGGCCTCTGGCTGCCTTGCAGGTGACCACAACGCAGCTTCATCTTTTCATCCCACAGGGCCAGGCTTCCTGTCAGAGACTGGGGACCCAGGGAGAAACATGTCTCGGCCCCTGTCCCCCTCCACAATTCAGAGGCCCACATTCTAACCGGGGAGGCTGGTCAATTAAACAGATCACGACATCTAGAGCTAAGAGCTCTCCGACTATGAACCAGATGCCTGGAGAACACAGTTGAATGGTCTGAGCATGAGCAGGGGCGGGAGGCAGCGTTAAGCGAGGCATTAGAATCAGAACCTGGCAAACAAGTGTTTGTGGAGAGGCATTCGTAGAAAAGGGCAATGTGGGCATCACATGGGCCAAGGAACAGAGGGGTAGCAGTAGCTGTTGTGCCAAGCTGCAGGTCTTAAATGCTGCCCTCTAGATCTGGGTTTCCTTAAAGCAACTTGAGAGGACAACCCTGCAAAGCCTGGCACAGTGGCCGAGAGGGAAAGGAGCATTCAAGGTCTCAGTCCTTGCTCTGAGCCTACTTCTCTGCTTCTGGGCTCCAGCCATCTTTGTGGAAAGGGGACTGGGGACTGCTAGTGACACCCTCTCAAAGGTCTTTCTAGCTCTAGGTCGGCTGTGCTGGGGTCTAGGATTTGCCCACTGAGAAATCTGTTTCTGAGTTCCTTCAACCTGATGCATCCTGCAGTGTCACGGCTCCTGGTCAGAGTGGTCAGAAGGCCCCTGAATGCACTCAGTAGAGGGAAGCCTGGGAACAGGGAGGCACCTGCAGCTCTACGCAGGTCCTGGCCAGAACTCAGCAGCTCTTCTCTGCCGTCTAGTGGGGATGGCAGACCATCACTGGGGACCACCCTGTGCAAACTGGTGAGCCTCAGTGCCTGTCCCAGAGGAAAGAAAGGCAGGGGATACCGGATTTAGATGAAATAGCAACTCCTAGCCTATTGTCAACATCGTCTGGCTTTTCAAAACATACCGTGCTGATTTTTTTTTGTTTTGACACAGAGTCTTGCTCTGTCACCAAGGCTGGAGTGCAGTGACATGATCTTGGCTCACTGTAGCCTCTGTCTCCCTGGTTCAAGCAATTCTGCCTCAGCCTCCCAAGTAGCTGGGACTACAGGCATGCACCACCACACCCAGCTAATTTTGTATTTTTTTGGTAGAGTCAAGAGTTTTACCATGTTGGCCAGGCTGGTCTTGAACTCCTGACCTCAACTGATCTGCCTGCCTCAGCCTCCTAAAGAATTGGGATTACAGGCATGAGGCACTGGGCCTGTCCCATGTTGTACTTAATAGACATTTACTATATACAATTGTTTTTTAATTTAAATAAAATCAATGAACAGTGTTATTTAAAAATCTTGTGGCTTTAATATACCCTTTCTATTCTCAGGGAGTGTTTTGGGGATACAGGCTGGGGAGTTAAATAAATGACTGAATAAACTTAGTTGTTATCCA
>NW_016861676.1:0-896 GCF_001698545.2 Rhinopithecus bieti | reverse complement strand
CAATATGAATTTGTATTTTCCTATTCTATGTGGTTACAGTTAAGCAAAAACAGAAAATTATCTGAGACCTTCCTTCCAATTTTAATGCTAGAATCAATTATTTGAGAATAAATTATCAAAAGGGATGGCATAGTCTCAGAGAATTAGTCATTGAAGTATATTACTAAGCATTTCAAGCTACATGTATTTTTTTGAATTAGTAGATTATATGATTTGCTCATGTAAAACAAAAAGTATTATCTCAGTGTAGATTGTTTCCCATAGTTTATTCCATATGAATAAGTATAATCAAGGGTGGAATTTTTTAGTAACACTGTTCTAAATAAATTTTGCTGAACAATATGGACACATGCCAGGGAACAATATACACTGAGGCCTGTCGTGGTTTGGGGAGGGAAAGCATCAAGAAGGATAGCTAATGGCTTAATACCAAGGGAATGGGTTGATCTGTGCAGCAAACCACCATGGCACACATTTACCTATATAACAAACCTGCACATCCTACACATATAACCCAGAAGTTAAAAGTTGAAAACAAGAAAATTGTCCTAAACAATCACATTCACTTTTTGAAAATAAATCCTATGTTCTGAATTTTCATCAAGAATATCTGTAATTTATGACTCAGATTTTGTAAAAGTGTTTGCAATAAAATAAAATGGTTTGAATAAAATTCCTTAGAATGTATTAAAAAAAACACTACTTTATAAACATTATTATTCTAAGCTTAAGAAACAATGATTACACCCAGAAAGAGAAATGGAATATTTTAAAGATATACATAAGCACATATGGATTTTAGTGTCTTCATAGTGGTTTATTATAATGTTAACACTTTTTCAAAATAATTATGCTTTGAAAATGGCTTTAAAAGTGTGGATGTGTATTAAAAGGTA
>NW_016861675.1:12065-13999 GCF_001698545.2 Rhinopithecus bieti | reverse complement strand
AAGCCAAAATTTCATCTTGAAAAGCAAGGTCTGTGCATTGAAAAGTAATTGAGCTTTATTTGAATCATTAAACCTTTCTCATTTTCAACAACTTTGTTTTGAACCTCCCTGTGCTCTCAATTCAGATGTTGTATATTACCCCAAACAGTTTCCATTTTTGCTTTTCAGAGATTTGTTGGGCCAAATATTTGACAAACACAGTGCCTGTAAGTGCTGAGATGCAAGTGTGCATGGCTAGGCTTGGCACCCAGTAGTGGTCATTGATGCCAAACTCAAGTCCATTGTACTTATATTGCTGCAGGCATAACAGATGTAGGTGCAACTTGTTTTGGAAATTGTTTCTATTTTCTGTAAATCCAGTTGGTGCTCATCAACACTCTCCAGTAATGGAACTCAGCCAATTTAAAAACTCACCACTGGTAAAGTATATAGAATTGTAAAATATGAGCCTCATTATAATACAGTGATCATGTATCCATTACTCATTTAGATCAAGTTCATGTGTCAGAGTGCTCATTTATAAATGAATGTCAAACCTGCAAGGATTTATCATTGTTCTCATGCCTTTGTTATATAGCAAGTGACCACATACTGACTTCTAAATAATGAGCTTTGCCTGAAAAATTGCTCATCCGTGCCTTGATAAAGATCTCAGGACAGGAGTTAGCATAGACGGTGTTTTATTTAAATCCATCCTTATCCATAATCAACGAGACCAGTTGCAATCAGCCTTATAATTTGAATCTCCTTTTGAGCCCACCTAAATATGTAAATCTTTCTTTCTCTTTACGTGGATTTCTGTTTGAATGCATACTAGATAATTGTAACAGTTAAAATGGCACACTTGACATCCTGCAGCAATTGAAGGCATTCTTTTATACCCCCATTACAATGCTGTTAGAGTTTAAAATTGAGTAAACTTAGTGACCTCTATTTAGAAGAAGGCTGAGGTGGAGAGGGATCATTTCATGCTCTTCAGTTTGCCAGTGTACAGATGCAATTGTACATGAATCTTGCATCTTGTACAGTCTTTATTGTTTGAAGAAAATTTTATCAGACATGGATAACAGTCTGTTGTACTCTAGCATGCTATGTATCAACACTGACACTGAATTATTAAGACAGGCAACAAATGATAGGTTGATATCTGAGCTTATTTACTAGGATGAGCAGATGCCTTGATATATAAAGACTTTGAAAAAAATGGCTTCTTATAAAGCACACTCCAATGTGTGGGGTCATGTTGCAGGCCTTTGGTTACACCCCTTCTGGTTTTAGGGTCTCTTTTTGATCCAGTTAGTCAGTCTGACTGTGGTGTAGTGTAGCCAGAGCCCAATCAGGTCTTTAAATCCTTTAGATAGTAGGGAGTAGAAATTCTTCCTAGAAAGCCGTGTTAGTTTTTGAATCTATGTGGTTGGATTAAACAGTTGGATGGTTAGGTCACTTTGGAATTACTGGGATGCTATTCAAATAAGACAAGATATAGATTTCTCATGGTTCATATCAACTGCTTTATTAGGTTTGTATACATTTAGATGTTTATTAGCTTTGCAACTCTGGCAGATTTCCATGGGAGCCTCTTCAGCTTCAGAATAAATACTATACTTAAAAAAAAAAAATGTTTCTTATTTCTAGCAATTCTCACATACCACCCGGTGCGTATTTGAAGCTCAATAAATATTTGTTGAATGGATGAAATTGTTCAATGACTTTTGAGAAATAAGGAGCTGTGCACCTTTCTTTTAAAGCTGAGTGATAATCATGAAGCTTGGTAATGATCTTATTTGAATGAATGTAGAGAAAAAAGTAGAGTTTTTATGGATATAATTACAATTACAATTAACTTTGCTTTTCAAAACTATATAATCAACCATAAAATTATATTGATTAATGAAATCTATTAAAGTGTTTCTGTCATTATAATAATATCCATA
>NW_016861675.1:2385-8989 GCF_001698545.2 Rhinopithecus bieti | reverse complement strand
TTGCAAAAATTTTCTCCCATTCTGTAGGTTGCCTGTTCACTCTGATGGTAGTTTCTTTTGCTGTGCAAAAGCTCTTTAGTTTAATTAGATCCCATTTGTCAATTTTTGCTTTTGCTGCCGTTGCTTTTGGTGTTTTAGACATGAAGTCCTTGCCCATGCCTATGTCCTGAATGGTACTACCTAGATTTTCTTCTAGGGTTTTTATGGTATTAGGTCTAACATTTAAGTCTCTAATCCATCTTGAATTAATCTTCGTATAAGGGGTAAGGAAAGGATCCAGTTTCAGCTTTCTACTTATGGCTAGCCAATTTTTCTTAATAATATATAGGAACTGTATATATTAGGGAAATTAAACCATCGCACATTATATGCACTACATGCATTTAGGTGTGTGTATCTTTTGTTTATACTGTTCTTTACAACGTTTTATTTTATTTTTTATTATGAAATCAAATGCTTTTTTCTTTTTTATGACTTCTGGTATTTCTGTTTTATTTAGGAAGAACTTCTCGACCCTAAGATTATAAAAACGTCGACTTAAATTTTATGTTATACAAACACACATCCACACACATTACATTCTTCTGGAATTTATTTTTTAACTGTATTACAGAAGAGTCTTTTTTTTATTCAAAATGTTTGATAAATCATACTAATTCAATCTAAGTGTTCATCATTGCATGAATGGTTAAAGAAAATGTGTTCTATATACACAATGAAAAATTATTCAGCCATACAAAGAATAAAATCCTGTCATGTGCAGCAACGTGGATGGAACTGGAAGTCATTATGTTAAGTGAAATAAGCCAGGCAAAGAAAGACAAATCTCGTGTGTCTAGTCCTGTGTCACCAATATACTTCTTCAATTATGAATGTTTTGTGTGTGTATGTACATGTGATATAAATGCATAGCTATATACATATAAAATATAATATTTACATTTACACTGAATATACATAATATGTATCACATATACTTGTAGATTAATATATAAATATTTATACTTACTTTTCTTGATTATTCCAATTTATTCTTTTATAGGAACTTTATTCTTTTATAGGAACCTCAGTTTAGCATTTATAAATAAAATTACAACTATTGGGATTTCAATTGGAATAGAATTAAATACATAAATTTTGAAAAGATTGAAATTTTGTGCTAATAAATAGTTCCATGTATAAACATATATCTCCCCATATTTTATATTTCTTTCAACTTTTAAATAGATTGTAAATATATTTTTTCCTGTGAAATATATTTGTATGTATTTTATAACCTTAATCATACTTGTAGGCAGCGTAATACTAATATCATTTTAGTTGATTATTGATAGCATGGAGAAAAGCTCTTGTTTTTATATGTTTCTCTTTATCCATTAATCTATCAAATTATCTTCTTAATTCCAATAACTCTTTTCCTTGAGCTACACTTTTTTAAAAGTATGTAACCATATAATTTACCAATGAAGATGTTTTCTTATATTTTCTTATTTATCAAGAGGTTTTTAATCCTATTAGGTTGGTGTGAAAGTAATCGTGGTCTTTACCATTGAAAGTAATGGCAACCTAATATATTAGCTAGAATTTTTTAAATTCTCTTAAAATACACAAATCTTCAATAATGTTGACAACACAAACTCTGTCTTGTTCTTGGTTTTAATGAAAATGATTTTAGCATTTCACCATTTAGTATAATATTTGTAGTAGGTCCTGTGGTATGCCACCCAAATCTCCCATTTCAGCCTATTTGGTAGTTTAAGCAACCCAGATGTATTCTTTTCAGGAGGATCTTAACTGTTCTTGGGCATTTGTATTACCATATAAATATTACAATCAGCTCATCAGTTAACATAAAACTAGGTGCTGGAATTTTGAATAGAATTTCATTGAATATTAGATTAATTAAAGAACAGCTAGTATATTTTAAATATTGAGCATCCTAATCCATAGCCATGGTAAAACTTGAAAATTTTTTAGTGTTGATGTGACACTCAAAGGAGATATTCATTGGAGTATCTCAGATTTCAAACTTTCAGATTAGGGATGCTCAATCAGTAAGTATAATGCAAATATTCTAAAATTTTAAAAAATCTGAAATTTGAAACACTGTATCAGCCTTTCTAATTTATATACTGGCTAGAATCTCCAGTATAATGTTGTCTAGCTATGATAACAGGTATTTTGCCTCATACCTAATTTCAAGAAGAGCACTTTCAATATTTCACTTTTAAGTATGATCCTTGCCATAGTTTTATACAGATGCCCTTTATCAGATTAAAATCATGAACAAGTATTACATTCAATATTTTATTGTATTGTTTGTAATTATTTTCATCTTTATTTTATCCATACGTGGAATTACATTGATTGATTTTCTTTTAAACATTGTAGAAGTGAAACAGAGCTAGATGGTGCAATAGGATCCTCCAGTGATTGGAAGAAACATCAATTTGAATGGCTTTTAATGCAAAACAATACCTTCCCAACAGCTAAGAAAACAGGTGAAAGATCACAGTACCTGATTTTAGCATAATAACAAAAAAGATGCATTGAAGAGTGTAGGAAGGACAATCTTGCATTGCCTGCATCAATGCTGCCTCAACACCAGGCATAATGAAAAGAGAAACCATCCAATTGGAGGAGGGAGAAGGAAGTGTGCCAGAGACTGTGCCTTGGAAGCAAGTGCCAGGTATCCCACAGTAAAACACAGCACTGGGTAGAAACTCCATCATTCCTGATTTCAGATTGGTGATCATGAAAAGAGCTTCCAGACCTGCCTCAATGTCAGAAGGGAATCTACCACCCAAGCAGAATGGAGTTGAGTCCCAGCCCACACCATCACCAGCTGATTTAAGTGGCTCAGTGCAAATAAATTTTAGTGCCAGAATGGCAAACTTATGCATAGGGTGCCCTCTAGTGCTAAAATGGCTGCAGTGAGCACAGGCTTAGAGAACATAATTAGTCCCCTACAAATTCCTGAAAGACCCTCTGAAAAGGACAAGTATAAACATGGTCAGACTGAGAAGAGTGTAGTAAACACCTAATTATTATTCAATGCCCAAGTATCAATATATGTCAAGAAGCATCCAGAATATTCGCAGAAATATGACCTCACCAAATAGAATAAATTAGGCACCAGTGATCAAATCTGGAGAGATGGAGGCACATGATCTCTTAGATCTCTTAGATAGGGAATTTAAAATAAGCATTTTGAAATAACTCAACAAATTTCAAGAAAACACAGAGCAATAATACAGAAACATATCAGATAACTTTAACAGAGAGATTGAAATTTAAAAAAATGAAACTGAAATTCTAAAGCTGAAAATACAGTAAAAAAATATATATATGTATAAAATATGCATGAAAAGGTCTCTATAAAGGAATTGACCAAGCAGAATAATCAGTAATCTCAAAGACAGGCCATTTGAAAATACTGTCAGAAGAGATAAAAGAAAATAAAGAATGAAGTAATCTCAGCACTTTGGGAGGATGAGATGAATGGATTGCTTGAGCCTAGGTGTTTACAAAATTTTGTTTAAAAGACTAAAAGACAAAACTATTAAAAGGATTAATGCTTACAACAATTTGTTAAAGAAGACAATTTAAAAAGATGTAAATTGAAATATCTAACTTCAAAATGTGAAAGTATTAAAGTGTACTTTTTTTGTTTGCATCTTTTATTTGTGATCAAAGTTAAGTTGTTAGCATTTTGAACAATTTATAACCATATTTTTATTAGCATCATGGTAGCCATAAGGCAAAAATCTATAATAGATATACTAAAAATAAAAAGCAAGGAACCAAAAAATACTATGAGAGAAAAGCACTTAGCCACAAAGGAAGACAGTAAGAGAGGAAGAAAGAAAAAAGAGATTTACAAAACAACCAGAAAACAAATAACAAAATAGTAGTAGTAAGACTTTACCTATCAATAGTAACATTAAATGTAAATAGGTTAATTCTCCAATTTAAAGACATACAGTGGTTGAATGGATAACGAATAAAACTCAACTATATGCTGCCTACAAGAAACTCACTTTACCTATAAGGACACACATGAACTGAAAGTAAAAAAACGGAAAAAGATACTTTATGGAAATAAGCATAAAAAGAGCAAGAGTATCTATACTTGTACCAATAAAGTAGACAGTAAATCAATCATGGTAAAAAAGACAAATAAGATCATTATATAATGATCAAGTAGTCAATACAGCAAGAAGATATGACAATTAAAAATATGTATGCACCCAACACTGGAGCACCTAAATTTATAAAGCAAACATTGATAGAGTTAAAGGGAGTTAAAGGGAGTTAATGGCAATACAATAATAGTAGGGAACATCAACACTCCACTTTCAGCAATGGACAGATCATCCAGATGGAAAATAGAAAGAAAATATATCAAAGTTAAACTGCACTCTAAATGAAATAGACCTGGCAGACATTTAGAGAACATTCCATCTGACAGCTGTAGAAGATACATTTTTCTCAACAATACATGGAACAGTGTCCAGGACATATCATATGTTAGACCAGAAAACAAGTTTTAACACATTTTAAAAAATCACAATTTTATTTAGTGTATTTTCTGACCACAATGGAATAAAACAAGAAATAAATAACAGGAAGAGCTTCAGAAACTGTACAAATACATGAAAATTAACACAAGCATGAACAACCAATGAATCAATTTAAACATTAAAAATGAAATTTAAAACATTCCTGGCTACATCCAACCAGTCAAGATTGAGTCAGGAAGAAATAGAAAACCTGAACAGACCAATAATAAGTAACACAACTGAAGCAGTAATAAAATAAATTATATCAAAGGAAAGCTTGAGGGCTAACGTTTTCACTACTGAATTCTACCAAACATTTAAAGTAGGACTAATACCAATTATACTCAAAAAATCCCAAAAAATTAAAGAGGATGAAATACTTCCAAACTTATTTTACAAAAACAGCATTACATTGGTACCAACACCAGATAAAGACACAATAAAAAAATAGAAACGTACAGGGTAATCTATCTAATGAACATAGATGCAAAAATATGCAACAAAATACTAGCAAACCAAATTCAACAATACATTTAAAAGACCGTTTACCATGATCAAGTGGGATTCATCCCAGGGATGCAAGGATGGTTCAACACACACAAATCAATAAACATGGTACATCACATTAACAGAATCCAGGACAAGAGCCACATGATTATTTCAATAACTGCTGAAAGGCATCTGTTAAAATTTGGCATTCTTTTATGATAAAAACTACCAACAAATTGGGTATAGAAGGAACATACCTCAACAAAATAAAAGCCATATGTGGCAGACTCACAGCTAATGTTCTACTGAATTGTGGAAAGTTAAAAGCTTTTATTCTAAGATCTGGAATAAGATCTATATGCAACTGTAAATTAGTATAGACATTTTAAAAAACAGTATGGAGACTTCTCAGAAAACGAAAAATAGAACTGCCATATTATGCAGCAGTCCTAATATTTGGTATATATCTAAAAGTAATGAAATCAGTATATTATAGAGATACCTGCATTCTCATGTTTATTGCAACACTACTTACAATAGCCAAGAAATGAAATCAACTTAAGTGCCCATCTACAAATAAATGAATAAAAAAGATGATATGTACATATATACCCACACATATGTATATGTATATATACACATATATTGTTTTATATGTATAACATTGCTTATATATAACATTGTTTCATATATATACCATTGTTTTATATATAATATATATAACAATCAAATATGATTTAGCCATAGAATATAATAAAATCCTGTAATTTGAAGCAACGTGGATGAAACGAGAGGACATTATGCTAAGTGAAATAACCCAGGCACACAAAGACAAATACCATGTGATCTTACTTATATGTGGAATCTAAAAACGTTGATCTCAGGGAAGGAAGACTAAATTCTGGTGCTCTATTACATGAAAGGGTGATTATAGCTAATAATGAATTGCATATTTCAAGATAACTAGAAGAGAGGATTTTGAGTGTTATCACAAATTTGAAAAATGTTTAAAGTGATCAATGAGCTAATTACTCTGATTTGATCATTACACTATGTATACCTGTATTGAAACACCACACTGTACCCCATAATCATGTACAATGATTATGTATTAGTTATAAATAAAACATACAAAAGACAAATATTGTATTCCTCAAATACTTCACATTTAGATATTTGGGTATTAATGTTAACCTATTTATATATTTCTAAATTTTATTTAATAATATCTTTTTATGAATTTTGCATCTAAGTTTATGAGATACATTGACTTGTATTTCTCCCCTCTTTTCAAACGCCCTTGTCACATTTAAATAGATGTTATCTGGCTCATAAAATCAGTGGAGAGTGTTTCTTTTTCTTTTTATTGGAATTGCATGTAATATAGGTGTAATTTCTTTACCAAAATATGGAAAAAATTTCCAGTGAAGCCATCTGAGGCTTGAGTTTTCTTTGTGGGAAGATTTTATTTAAGAATTTAATTTATCTAATAGATATGACTATTTATATGTCCTATTTTCTTATGTCAGCTTTAACAAGGTATGTTTTTCAAT
>NW_016861675.1:0-1516 GCF_001698545.2 Rhinopithecus bieti | reverse complement strand
ATGTTTTTCAATGATTTTTTCCGTATCATTCAATTTTATTTGCAAAATATTTTTCATAATGCTTTTATTATCTTTTTAATGCTTCTGTGATTGGTAATGCTGCCTCTTTTTATTTCATGATTCAATACATTATGACATCTCTTTCCCTTTTTTCACCTTGATTTGGCTTGTTAGGAGTTTATCAGTTTTATTCATATTTTCAATGAACTAAATGATGTCTTTATTGATTTTATTTATTTTGTCTACTATTTCATTGATTTTGATTACATTTCATGATGGTTTACACTGAGTGTCAACTTGATTGGATTGAAGGATGCAAATTATTGATCCTGTGTGTGTCTATGAGGGTGTTGCCAAAAGAGATTAACATTTGAGTCAGTGAGCTGAAGAAAGCAGACCCACCCTTAATCTGGTGGGCACAATCTAATCAGCCGCCAGCGAGTATAAAGCAGACAGAAAAAAGTGAAAAGATGAGACTAGCCTAGCCTCCCAGCCTACATCTTTCTCCTGTGCTGGATGCTTCCTGCCCTCAAACATCAAACTCTAAGTTCTTCTGCTTTGAGATGCAGACTGGCTCTCCTTGCTCCTCAGCTTGCACACAGCCTACTGTGGGACCATGTGATTGTGTAATAAACTCATATATATATATGTATATATATCCTATTAGTTCTGTCCCTCTAGGGAACCCTAACTGGTATATAATTTTATTAATTCCTCTTTCTACTTTTTTGAGGGAGTTAATTTGCTGTTATTTTTTAACTGCATGAGGTGGAGGCTTACATCATTTTTTTAAAATTTCAACTTCTATTTTATGTACAGGAGGTACATGTGTAGAGTTATGACATGGGAACATTGTGTGATGCTGTGGTTTGGCGTATGGATCCCATCACCCTGGTATCAAGCAGAAAATCCAACGGGTAGCTTTTTGACCCACTCAACTCTCTCCTCCCTTCAGCAGTCCACAGTGTCCATTGGTCTCATATTTATGTCCTATATCATTCATATTTAATGTTTCCTTTTTCTCTTACATGTTTAATGTTTCCTTTTAATCTTGCATCTTTTCTCAGCAGAGTTTTTACTGCATCCTGCATATATTCAAATATTACATTTTATATTCTTTTGTTTCAAAAATTTTCAGAAATATATCGTGGGTTTTTTGATTTGAGGATTAATAGAAGTAAATGCTTTTAATTTTCAAAAATATGAGTTTTGAAGTTTTGCATTATGTTATTAGTATCTAGCTTAATTTCACTATCATCAGAAAGAAGACACTGTATGATTTCAGTCTTTATTTTAAGTTAATGGTGTTTTAACTGGAAAAAATACTATCATTTACAACTTGGAATGGATGTAAATTGTAATTTCTTGAACAACAATGTTGATGGTTGTGTTGAAGTCCACAGCCACAGCCTATTCTGCCGGCTCCAAGTTATGGTTCAGAAGGTTTTAAAAAGAGAGTCCAAAGATGCTCCATTGGTAAAGGTTTCTTATTAAAATTTTGTGTGGACAGTGACAA
>NW_016861674.1:0-1714 GCF_001698545.2 Rhinopithecus bieti | reverse complement strand
GATACCGAGACCATCCTGGCTAACACGGTGAAACCCCGTCTCTACTAAAAAATACAAAATCTAGCCGGGCGAGGTGGCGGGCGCCTGTAGTCCCAGCTACTCGGGAGGCTGAGGCAGGAGAATGGCGTAAACCCGGGAGGCGGAGCTTGCAGTGAGCTGAGATCCGGCCACTGCACTCCAGCCTGGGCGAAAGAGCTAGACTCCGTCTCAAAAAAAAAAAAAAAAGAACTATGAAGGAATAGAGCACTGTAAAACAGAAATAAGGAAGCTTCTACTTTAAACATGGTGGTAAGCAAAGTGCTCGTTGAGTTAACATTTTGCTAAGATGTAAAGGATACGAAAGAACTAACCAAGCACAGTGCAGCAAGAGATCAGAGTGGGCATTTCAGACTAAAGAAACAAAACATGCAATGGCTCTCAGGTGGGAAATAATTTTGCCTGTTCCAATGAGTTCAAACACCAGTGTGGCTGGAGCATAGTAAGCAAAGGGAGGAATGGCAGGAATGCGTTAGGCAAGAGCCAGAGCTGGCAGGGCAAAGGCCATGGTGGATATTTGAATTTTAATCTAAGTGCTAAAGTGAACACAGTCATTGGGAGAGTCTAAGAAAGGAAGTGACATGATTCCATTTATTTTCAAAAGATTTTCTTTTGTTGTGTGAAAATGGATGGGACGAGGGCCACAAGAATGCAAAGATCACAGTTGCCGGAACTGACTTCATTTCAGACCAAATGATCCAATTTCTCTTGCCATTCGGTCCAGGGCACACTATCTTCTAAGAGACAGTTGCTATTAAATGTATCATGTTTCTCATCCTTGTTTCCATAAAGCAACACCAAGAGCATAAAGTTTCTTGAAATCCCAAGAATTCTGAGATAGGCATTATTAATATGCCTATTTTATAAGGAATAAGCTGAAGTTTAGAGAATTAGGTAATTTGCTTAAGTCATGTACCTGGCAAAAACCTGTTCCTTTGTGATTTTGATGAAGGGAACTTCAGCATTTGAAGAAAACAGTATAACTACTACTCTATAGAAAACAGCTACTATATTCTATCATGGAATTAGGAGAGAAAGTTTGGGAAAAACAGGACATATGCTGATGAATGCAAGGCCACCATTCAAAGGGGTAAAGACAGAAAAAATACAACATTTTTCTTTTTTTTTCTGAGATAGGGTCTTGCTGTCATCAGGCTGGAGTGCAGTGGCACAGTTATAGCTCACTGCAGCATTGAATTCCTGGGCAATCCTCCCTACATCAGCCTCCGTAGTAGCTGAGACTATAGATGCATGCCACCACTCCGGGCCAATGTTTTAATTTTTTTTTTAATTTTTTTTTTGAGATGGAGTCTCACTCTGTCACCCAGGCTGGAGTGCAGTGGCACAATCTCAGCTCACTGCAAGCTCCGCCTCCCGGGTTCACCCCATTCTCCTGCCTCAGCCTCCCAAGTAGTTGGGACTACAGGTGCCCACCGCCAGGTCCAGCTAATTTTTTGTGTGTTTTTTTAGTACAGACGGGGTTTCACTGTGTTAGCCAGGATGGTCTCGATCTCCTGACCTCGTGATCCGCCCACCTCGGCCTCCCGAAGTTCTGGGTCTTGATAGGTTGCCCAGGATGGTCTCGAACTCCTGGGCTCAAGCAATCCTCCTGCCTCAGCCTCCCAAAGTGCTCGGATTACAGGTGTGAACCACTGCACCCTGCCCAAATAATTCTTCA
>NW_016861673.1:0-628 GCF_001698545.2 Rhinopithecus bieti | reverse complement strand
TGTGGTGGCTCATGCCTGTAATCCCAGCACTTTGGGAGGCCAAAGTGGGTAGATTGCTTGAGCTCAAGTGCCTGGGCAACATTGCAAAACCCCATCTCTTCAAAAAATACAAAAGCATTAGCTGGGCGTGGTGGCACACACCTGTGGTCCCAGCCATTCGGGAGGCTGAGGTGGGAGGACTGCTTGAGCCCAGGAGGTTGAGGATGCAGTGAGCCGAGATGGCAACACTGCAGTTCAGTCTGGGTAACAGAGCAAAGACCTTGTCTTAAAACAAAAAGAAAAGAAATTACCTAAACGAAGGACAGCTGGCTTTTAACTAAGGCCTACTATATGTGTCTTGATTCTTAAGAAACAGCAGTATGGGGGGTCCCCTAGGACCATCTCTAGCTCCCTGGGATGGGAGCAGGTGAGGAAAGTAGGGAGGGAAGGAGATGGTGCTGCTGAGCGGGGTCAGGTATGAGTCCTTGGTGGTGAGTCCTTTGCGTATAGTTGGTGCACTTTCTTTCCCATGCTAAAGCATAGAAAGCTTGTTTAAGATAAGTAGGGACAAAGCAAAAGTCAAAGCTGATTCCTACAACACAACACTAATTTTTTTTTTTTTTTTTTGAGACAGAGTCTTGCTCTGTCA
>NW_016861672.1:0-1714 GCF_001698545.2 Rhinopithecus bieti | reverse complement strand
TTTATTAAAATGTGCATATTACCAAAGCAATCTGCAGATTCAATGCAATGCCTATCAAAATACCAACGACATTCTTCACAGAAATAGAAAAAAATGTTAAAATTTATATGGAATCACGAAAGATAGCCAAAGCTATCCTAAACAGAAAGGACAAAACTAGAGTAATTACATTACCTGACTTCAAATTGTACTACAGAGCTATAGTAACCAAAACAGGATGGTACTGATATAAAAACAGACACATAGACCAATGGAACAGAAAAGAGACACAGAAACAAATGTATACACCTACAGTGAACTCATTTTTGACCAAGATGCCAAGAATATACATAGGGGAAAAGATAATCTCGTCAGTAAATGGTGCTGGGAAAACTGGATATTCATAGATAAAAGAATAAAACTGGACCTTCATTTTCACTATATAAAATTAAATAAAAAATAGATTAAAGACTATAATATAAGATCTCAAACTATGAAACTCATACAAGGAAATATTGTGGAAAATCTCCAGGACATTGTTCTGGGCAAAGATTTCTTGAGTAATATTCTACAAGCACAGGTAAGCAAATCAAACATGGTCAAATGGGATCACATCAAATTGAAAAGCTTCTGCACATCAAAGAAAACAATTAACAAAGTGAAAAGACAATCCACAGAATAGGAGAAAATATTTGCTAACTACACACCTGACAAGGGATTAATAACCAGAATATATAAGGAACTCAAACAACTCTATAGGAAAAAAATCTAATAAACTGATTTAAAAATAGACAACAGATTTTAATAGTCTTTTCTGAGAGAAAGACATACAAGTGGCAAACAGGCATATGAAAAGATGTTCAACATTACTGAACATCAAATGAATGCTAATCAAAACTACAATGAGTTATCATCTCACCCCATTTAAAATGGCTTATATGCAAAAGACCGTTAATAACAAATGCTGTCAATGATGTGGAGAAAAGGGCATCTACAATGTTGGTGGAAATATAAATTATTACACCCATTATGGAGAACAGTTTGGAGGTTTCTCAGAAAACAGAAAATTGAGCTACCTTATGATCCAGTAGTTGAACTGCTTACTATATGCCCCAAAATTGGAAATCAATATATCAGAGATATCCACACTCCTATATTTGTTGCAGCAATGTTTACAATAGCTAAGACTTGGAAGCAACCTAAGTGTCCATCAACAGATGAATGAGTAAAGAAAATGTGGTACATATACATAATGGAGTACTATTCAGCCATAAAAAAAGCTAAAATCCAGTCATTTGCAACGACATGAATGGAAATGCAGATCATTACATTAATTGAAATAAGCCAGGTACAGAAAGGCAAACATTGCATGTTTTCACTTATTTATGGGTTCTAAAAATCAAAAGTATTGAGGTCATGGTTATAAAAGTAAAAGGATAGTTACCATAGGCTGGCAAGAGTAGCAGTGGTTTGAGAGGGAGATGAGGATGGTTAATGAGTACAAAACATAGAATAAATAAGACCCCTATTTGATAGCACATTTGCATGACTATAGTCAATGCTAATTGTATATTTTAGAATAACTTAAAGAACGTAATTAGATTATGTGTAACTCATAAATGCTTGAGGGGATATCTCCCCATTCTCCATAATGTGCTTATTTCACATTGCATGTCTGTATCAAAATATCTCATGAACTCTATAAACATATACTATTTACCCACAAACATTAAAA
>NW_016861671.1:0-1273 GCF_001698545.2 Rhinopithecus bieti | reverse complement strand
TGAAAGGCAAGCTAAATGCTTCTTTCCTTTTGCCAGTTTTCAAAATAATGAGTTGGTGACTCAACAATCTCCTAAAGTGATCAATGATCATTTTAAAAGTATACGTATAAACGCATGGACTTTTATTTATTTGCTGTATTTTAACTAATTGTCATTATCCCTTGTGATAAACTAATTGTCTCATTTCAGGGTAGTGTCTTTTGAAACAAGACCAGTAATCTTTCAAAATTTCCTAACTTTCAAGGCCAGGCACGGTGGCTCATGCCTATAATCTCAGCACTTTGGGAGGCCGAGAAGCCTGGATCAGCTGAGGTCAGGAGTCTGAGACCAGTCTGGCCAACATGACGAAACCCTGTCTCTCCTAAAATACAAAATTAGCCGTGCGTGATGGTACACACCTGTAGTCCCAGCTACTGGGGAGGCTGAGGTGGGAGAATCGCTTGAACCCAGGAGGCAGAGGTTGCAGTGAGCCGAGATCGTGCCACTGCACTCTAGCTGGGCAACATAGCCATACTCTCTCAAATAAATAAAATAAAATAAAATAAAATAAAATTCCTAACTTTCTAACTGGACAAGTCATTTGGTCTTTTTTGCATATTTTATTACTCAGATCTGGAAACACCATTTCTTCAAGGAACTCTTTTGATAAAAGATAGTCTTTGAATACCACAATCTGGGATCTAGGGGTGTTCATTGCTACAGCACTGCCATTTCTTCTGGTCCCTTTCAGTGAAAAGAGCTAGACAGTATATAGGTATATATGTGTGTGTGTGTATATGTATGTGTGTATGTGTGTGTGTGTGTGTATTTATTTATTTTCTGAGACCATCCCACTCTGTCACCCAGCCTGGAGTGCAGTGACACGATCTCGACTCACTGCAACCTCCATCTCCTGGGTTCAAGTGATTCTCATGCCTCAGCCTCCCAAGTAGCTGGGATTGCAGGCATGTCACCACGCCCTGCTAATTTTCATATTTCTAGTGGAGACGGGGTTTTGCCATATTGCCCAGGCTGGTCTCAAACTCCAGGCCTCAAGTGATCTGCCCTACTTGGCCTCCAAAAATACTGGGATTACAGGTGAGACCCACCGCACCTGGCCCAGAAAGCATCTCTCTCTCTCTCTCTCTCTCTCTCTCTCTCTCTCTCTCTCTGTGTGTGTGTGTGTGTGTGTGTGTGTGTGGTTTCTCTAGTTTTTTTTTTTTTGGTTTTTTTTTTTGAGACAGAGCCTCGCTCCGTCGCCCAGGCTGGAGTGCAGTGGTGTGATCTCGGCTCC
>NW_016861670.1:0-1021 GCF_001698545.2 Rhinopithecus bieti | reverse complement strand
ACAGCCCCGGTTCCCACCATTGCCTCTCCCTCCACACCTCCCCACAAGCAGAGGGAGCCAGCTTCGGCCTCAGACAGCCCAGAGAGGGGCTCCCACAGTGCAGTGGCAGGTTGAAGGGCTCCTCAAGTGCAACCAGAGTGGATGCCAAGGCCGAGGAGGTGGCGAGAGTGAGCAAGGGCTGCTAACATGTTGTCACCTCTGAATCCCCCCTCTAAACAGGACACTCCAACTGCTGTTGGGAATTTGGCCAATGAACACTCTAGCTTCCTCCTGCTGGATAGGGGCAAAGAAGGGGCCTTGCAGTTGTAGTGTCCTCCAGAGGGGAACTCTTTAGGCCAGTGAAAGTGCCAGCAGTGGTCCAGGGGTCCTCAGTAGAAGTTGTTAGTTGAACTCATTTGGGGTTCCATTTGTAAGACCATCTGTAGCTTGATGGCCTCAATTCTAGAGGAAACAAATTTGACAAAAAGGTTAAAAATACAGGGTCCAAAGGTGCGTAACAGCAAGATAGCTGCCATGGGACCTAGAAACGGGAGAAGCCATGTTGCCCAACTCCAGAGGTTGGTATAAGAATTTGAAAGGCGTTGCCTGATTTCAGAAGCCTTTTCCTGTAAATTTTGGGTGATATCTAATACCATCACTGACTGGTCAGAGTAAAAATAACACTCTTCTCCTAAGAAGGTTCAGAGTCCTCCTTTCTCAGCAGTGAGGAGGTCTAGGCCTCAGCGGTTTTGGAGAGTCACTGCTGCCAAAGAGTCTATTTGGGATTGTAGAGTAAGGATAAATTTTGTTATTTCTCGAAAACTGTCTGAGAAAGTCTTTGACAGTGTGTGGTAGTATGATAATGAAGTAAATAAACTGGCTATTCTGGTTCCTGTAGCAGTAGCCTTTCCTAACCCTGTAAGTAGGGGTATTAGTTGTATGGTTCTGCGCTGACGGACTTGAGCGTTGAGGGGTACTGATAGGGTCTATTTCCTGGGGCAATGTTAATGTTGGGACCTCAAAAGACTAAGGTGCAGGTGCC
>NW_016861669.1:0-535 GCF_001698545.2 Rhinopithecus bieti | reverse complement strand
ACCTTTGCAGATTCCATAAAACCAATGTTACCAAACTGCTCAACTGAAAGAATGATGTAACTCTGTGAGATGGATTCACACATCACAAATCAGCTTCACAGAAAGCTTCTTTCTCATTTTTATTGAAGTATTTCCTTTGTCACCATAAGCTTCAATGTGCTCCAAAATATCCGATTGCAGATTCCAAGAAAGCAGTATTAACAAACTGCTCAATGAAAAGTACAGAGTAACTCTGTGAGATGAATTCAAACATCACAAAACAATTTCTCAGAAAGCTTCTCTCTAATTATTATCCGAGGGTATTTCCTTTGTCACCATACGCTTCGATGCAATTCAATATTTCCCTTCTCAGATTCCGCAAAAACAGTGCTGGAAAGCTGCTCCATAAAAAGAAAGTTATATCTCCATGAGGTGAATTCACACATAAGAAACAAGTTTCTCAGAGAGCTTCTTGCTATTTTTTATCTGAGGATATATCCTAAGTTACCATAGACATCAATGTGATCCAAAATATCCCTTCTCACATTCCTCAAAA
>NW_016861668.1:0-1480 GCF_001698545.2 Rhinopithecus bieti | reverse complement strand
CCTCCCAAAGTGCTGGGATTACAGGCGTGAGCCACCACGCCCGGCCATGCCCAGCTTTTTCTTTTTTTTATTTTTTGGTAGAGATGGGGTTTCCCTCTGTTGCCAAGGCTGGTCTTAAACTTCTGGTGCAAGTGATCCTCCTGATTGGGCCTCCCAAAGTGCTTGGATTACAGTCGTGAGCCACCTCACTTGGCCCAAGAGAGACTTTAATTATGAGTTGTATCTTATGTGTGTTTATGATATTAGAAATTAAAACTGAGAAAACTGTAAACTATTTCTTTTTGTTTGTTTGCTTTTTATTGAGACAGGGTCTCACTCTGTCACCCAGGCTTGAGTGCAATGCTGAGATCACATGTCACTGTAGCCTTGACCTTCTGGGCTCAAGCGATCCTCCTGCCTCCACCTCCTGAGTAGCTGGGACTACAGGTGTGTGCAACCACACCCAGCTAATTTTTCTTTTTTTTTTTTTGCATTTTTTGTGGAGATGGAGTTTTGCCATGCTGCCCAGGCTGTTCTCTAACTCCTGATCTCAAGTGACCTGCTTGCCTTGGCCTCTGAAAGTTTTGGGATTACAGGTGTGAGCCACAGCACCCGGCTACTATTTGCCTATAAACAATAGGCCAGGTGGGTTACCTGAGTATTAAGTCATATTTATAGCAGGCCATTGGTTTGGGTAGAACTCCTGTACTAGGCCCAAAAGACCTAACCAACATTGAGTTACTTGTGCTGAAGTGCCGCTCCACGAAGCTGAAACTAAATTATTTAGAGAGGCCGGGTACGGTGGCTCACGCCTGTAATCCCAGCACTTTGTGAGGCCGATGTGGGCGGATCACTAGAGGTCAGAAGTTCGAGACCAGCCTGACCAACATGAAGAAACCCCGTCTCTACTAAAAATACAAAATTAGCCTGGCGTGGTGGCACATACCTGTAATCCCAGCTACTTGGGAGGCTGAGGCAGGAGAATCACTTGAACCCAGGAGGCAGAGGTTGCAGTGAGCAAGATCATGCCATTGCACTCCAGTCTGGGCAATAAGAGCAAAACTCCATCTCAAAAAAAGGAAAAGAAAAAGAAAAGAAATCAGGAGAGAGAGATAATAGCCAAATCTCCAAACAAGTCAATTTTAGACAACAAGATACAGAAATTCCCTCTACTTTAACCTCTACAAAGAACATACTTTTGGGCCGGGCGCGGTGGCTCAAGCCTGTAATCCCAGCACTTTGGGAGGCCGAGACAGGCGGATCACGAGGTCAGGAGATCGAGACCATCCTGGCTAATACGGTGAAACCCCGTCTCTACTAAAAAAATACAAAAAACTAGCCGGGCGCGGTGGCGGGCGCCTGTAGTCCCAGCTACTCGGGAGGCTGAGGCAGGAGAATGGCGGGAACCCGGGAGGCGGAGCTTGCAGTGAGCTGAGATCTGGCCACTGCACTCCAGACTCCAGCCTGGGCGACAGCGCGAGACTCCGTCTCAAAAAAAAAA
>NW_016861667.1:0-284 GCF_001698545.2 Rhinopithecus bieti | reverse complement strand
TAGTGATATTAGTTGTTCATTTATACAAATTATAGAAACCTTCCTGACAGTGAAACAGTGAGCAAATCTTTAAATTATTTCTTATATAAATATTAAAGATGGTGCATCAAGGTAGTACTTGAATGATTAAATGTGGAAAGACTTACAATTGCTAATGGTTTCCTTAGACTGCCTGTAACAGGAGACCAAAGAGGGGGAGTTGTATAACCATTTTAAAACACCTTGATTTACTTCTATAGTTTTAGTATGTTTAAATAGTTTTACAGTTACAGGAGCAGGTACCT
>NW_016861666.1:0-556 GCF_001698545.2 Rhinopithecus bieti | reverse complement strand
GTTATTTCTTTATTCTAGTACATTATTCTATATTGTGATAGCATAAAATCACAACAATCATGTTTTCAACCCTAGAGATACAGTTTAACTGACATATTTTGCTGTTATTAGGAAGTCAAAATAGTGAAATGAGAGTGAGAAAACCTTAGTTTGAATATTTATATGATCAATAACTAATCATAGAAACTTAGGCAACAGCCAGCCTTTGTTTTCTATATTCATCACTTGATGATAGTAATTCCTGAGACAAATAGCATAAGGTATAGGAATGCTATGTTAAATATAAACTGCTAATTATATGCAGTTAATTTAAAATTTTCTTTATAACCACAAGTTCTTTTTTTTTTTTTTAAACCTTCCTCTCATCTCATTCAGATTTTATTTCAAAATTCTTAAGCAAACCTCCAGGATCAAGGTCTGGCAACGAGGGTTGCCCAAGATATTTTTGTGAATATATTGAATCATCTCAGTATTCTCAAAATGGAATCTATTTTAAAATAAGCCAAGAAATCAGTGGATACTCATTTGTGCAGCATGTTGGGATCATACTATATCT
>NW_016861665.1:0-558 GCF_001698545.2 Rhinopithecus bieti | reverse complement strand
GGAGGGGAGAGGGGAAGAGGGGGAAGGGGAGGGGAGTGGGGAGGGGCAACACCAGGAGACTCTGTCTCTACAAAAAGTAAAAATAAATTAGCCAGGCTTGGTGGCACACACCTGTGGTCCCAGATACTCAGGAGACTGAGGTAGGAGAATCTCTGACCCCGGGAGGTCGAGGCAGCAGTGAGTCGTGATCATGCTACTGCACTCCAGCCTGTGTGACAGAGCAAAACCTTGTCACAAATATATATATATATGAATGCACATTAACTTTTGCTAATCATTGTTATTTATTTTATTGTAGTCTTTTGCTACATCAAACAGTGCTTCAACAAATAACCTTGTGCATAAGGTCATTTGACGCAGTCATAAACAAATCTTCAGGCTACATTCCTAATTGTATAATTTCTATGTAAATGGATAAGGGCATTTTTTATATCTGTGTTGACAGAGAGTATGCCTCAGAATTACAGCCTTCAACAATCTACAGCGTCTAGCTAGAACTTAATAACATTTCATTTCATTTGTTTTTACTTTTAAGTAAGGTTATCGAGTATTTATGAC
>NW_016861664.1:0-896 GCF_001698545.2 Rhinopithecus bieti | reverse complement strand
ACTGAAAATCAAATTTAACTAAGTGTCCTGTATTTTATCTCGCAAACCTAAGAGTGAGATCTGCAAAGCTGTCTGGAAGCCCTGAGTGCGTGTGTAAGTGGGTGGGGCTTGACAAGGGTGAGTTTACCAACAGGTTCCTCCAGTTTAATTGCATAAATGATTACATCTCTTCAGGTCTTTCCTCTTAGATTCCCCAGAGAAGAGTATTCCAAACTCTCCATCTTAGTGAGTTTGATCCTGGCTGCCAGAGTTCTAGGAGCCAAGTGGGAAGAATACCAAGCAGCTCAGTAGACATCATCTTAAGTTTCATGTGGCTCTTCAATTTCAGTACAGTAGCCCTAGTCTTGTGTTCATCTATTGGCCTTGATGAAAGATGGCTGCAAGTTCTTTGCACCCTCCCACCCCTCCCCACTCAGAGATGGAGCCTAATCCCCTTCCCTCGAATCTAGGCTGGCCCTAGTGACAGGCATGACTTATTGAATGCAACAGAAATAATGTTCAACAGCTTCCAAGCCTGCATAATAAGAAGGCTTGTAACTTCTGCCTGGATGTCTTGGAGTATCCTTTCTGGAAACCCTGAGCCTCCATGAAGGAAATCTGACCCTGAGCCTGCCATGTGAAGAGGGCATGTGTAGATGCTCTAGTTGACAGTGCCAGTCGAGACCAACCTTCCAGCTCTTCTGATCATGGTACCCAATATATGAGTTCTCCAGACTGGCCCATCTGCCAACTGGATAACACCAAGTGACCTTTCTTGATGCCAGGTGGAACAGAAGAATTGCTCAGTTCAAATTCAGACCCAGAAAATCATGAGATATAATGGTCATTGTTTTAAGTCATCTTCAAGTGTTGGGGTGGTTTTAGGCAACCTTAGACAACCAGAACACCTCGACTAC
>NW_016861663.1:0-895 GCF_001698545.2 Rhinopithecus bieti | reverse complement strand
ATATGTATATAAAATGTATATATGTGTGTATAATGAATATACATGTACATATTATGTGTAATATAAATGAATATATGTATATATGTATATATAAAATGAACATATAACATACAATTATATATAATATAGAAAATAAATGTATATGTTGAATATATATACACACACATATATATTCATTTTTCTAAACTGCCTCTAATTTTATGATTAACTTCCTGAACGTACATCTGAAGGAAGTGATCTGCCTTTACATTTATACAATGAAATTGTGATTCAAAATTGTAAGAATTAACATGCAGTGAGACAAGGTTATATATTTTATAATGATAAAGCAAAGCGCTTCTCTAGGTAAAGTTAGTTAAGAAAACTGAACACACCACAGCATCTTGCAGTGAGGAAGTGCTTCCAAGTGAGGTCTACTCCAGCCTCTGAAACCATGCAGAAGGCTTTCTGCATTGAGAAAACCAAGAAAACCGATGGAGATCAGATTGCTCAAGTCTGAATGCCAGCTCTGACGCCTACTTGGTGTATTGACTTGGACATGTTACTTAGACTCTAACTATCCCAATTTTATCATTGTAAAAGGTGGATAATAATATTGACTACCTTATAGTGTCCTTGTGATTATTGTGATTTTTATGCATTTAACACACTTAGAACAATGGAAGAACCATTGTTAAGTCATATAAAAGCTTTTGTTTGTATTACTTTATTGCTTATGAAATAACACTGTCATCCAAGTACTGCTGGTCTCAGGTAGCCTATTCACTCCAATTTTATTGCTTAACATTTTTCAGAATATCGTCTCTTTATTATGGGTTAAAGCATTTCTCTTTTCAAACTCCATCCATTGATCTCAGCTCTGCTTTATTTCCAGAGTACCCAGGACAAATACAGT
>NW_016861662.1:0-896 GCF_001698545.2 Rhinopithecus bieti | reverse complement strand
ATACAATCACAAGAACAGGCCCTACAAGATCAACTACACTCCTCCAACAAAGACCCCTTCTCATGGTTAAAGCTTGTCCATCAAGGGTTAAACTTAACACGGGCAGCTAACATAACACATCTCTCCCACTGTTTCCTCTGTACAGCCCTTAAAGAAGCCCCCTTCGTGGTAGTCCCCTTACCTACTGCTTTCAAGGCTACAACTGACTCTATAAGCACCTCCCAAAAACCGTTCTTACTCCAAGTCCCACTATAACAAAACCCAGAAAATCCAATCCTTCCTTTCTGTTACTCTGCCCCAAACTCCTCCTGGTGTAATTACACCCAATCGCCCAATAAGACCCAGACAGCCCCTGTTGGAGGTTATTTCTGGTGTAATAAAACCCTCTTCAAGGTCCTTAACCACACATCCATCAGCCAATCCCTCTGTGTCCCAGTGTCCCTAGTACCTAGCTTAACCCTATATAGCAAAGCAGAAGTGGCTGAACTCACCTTACAATTTAACTCTCCTCCTAATAATCTCCAAAACAGGCCATCTTCCTTCCCTTAGTCATCGGAATTTCTCTAGCCTCCTCCTTAGTGGCGTCAGGGCTTGGAATTGGGGCACTCGCCCACTCCGTACAATCTACTCGATCTCTAACCACCCAAATTCAAGAAGCCATAGAGGCTTTGGCTGAAAGTCTATCCTCTTTACAATGCCAAATCACTTCAGTAGCTCAGGTGGCAGCATAGAACAGGAGAGCACTAGCTCTTCTTACAGCTGAAAAAGGAGGAACATGTCTTTTCTTAGGAGAAGAATGTTGCTATTATATAAATGACTCAGGTCTAGTTGACACCAACATCCAAACCCTAAACAGATTTAAAACAGATCTAAAAAACTACAACACTCCCCTAACC
>NW_016861661.1:0-535 GCF_001698545.2 Rhinopithecus bieti | reverse complement strand
ATTTAGTACAGTGAACTGGCCACTGGCTGTTGCTATATAAATGGTATACTGCTTCTCACTGGCTGTATCAAGGTTCATCTGGTTTGATTCACCTTTGCTTCGAAGTTCTTCTAAAGCTAACCTCACAGCCAGATACTTGGATAAGTGATCAACAGTGGCGTTACCAGAAGTCTTTATGTATCTCGTCTGTGCATTGTCATCTTTTTCCATAAGTGTGGGATGAGGCCTGAATACTAATTCAATTTCACTAGCATCATCCATTACTGGATCAATTGCCATTGCTGCATTGTTATTATCAAGCTCAAGCCCAGAATCATCAGATGTTTTGGTCTGTTTGTTACTAGGGCCTGCTTCCTGATTGCTATGTGTGGAGGCATTACTACAGTGTGAACTGTCACCATTATCTTCTGCTCCACTACCATTTTCAGTCTGTTGTTTCTTGCCTCACTGCAGTCTGTTCATGGCCTGTATCTTCAGTCCTTCCTCAATGCTGTGACTGAGTGCTTGCTGATTATTGTGCTTGTTGATCCTGGCT
>NW_016861660.1:0-1484 GCF_001698545.2 Rhinopithecus bieti | reverse complement strand
CCCCGTTCAGGCTAATGAGGGGCAGCCTTTGGGGAAATGGGAATCACTGGCTGAGCAGACCATTGGAACAAAACCGAGCCGCAGGGATTTCTCCCTCTTCCTTCCTAAGGGGGACGAGCACATGGCCTGGCAAAGTTGTCCCCGAGAATGTCTGTCCTGCGATCTGCGGGCGAGGATAACATCACAGACTAAACTTTAAACCTGTGTGCGTTTGCGCGCTGGGGTGGGGGCAGCAGAGGGTGGGGTGACAAGTGCAGAGAATAAGCGTGTTTCGGGACTGAGGGACTGGGTGGGGGAGAACGAGTGACGGAAGCTTTTTTCTAGATTAGGTCAACAACAAATAGGAAAATAGTGCTTAAGACAGCGTGGGTTTGTGGAAGGGAGGATATTCCAGATGACAGAGAATGTATCCTGGAATGTGTGTGTTAGGCAATTTCTAGAGACACCAAGTCACTGCTTCCTAAGTTTAGTAAAACTGTTTCATTACATATGACAGCTCACTGTAACCTCCACCTCCCGGATTCAAGCGATTCTTGTGCCTCAGCCTCTCAAGTAGCTGGGATTACAGGCATACGCCACCATGCCAGGCTAATTTTTGTATTTTTAGCAGAGACGAGGTTTCACCATGCTGGCCAGGCTGGTCTCAAACTCCTGACCTCAAGTGATCCACCCACCTTGGCCTCCCAAAGTGCTGGGATTACAGGCGTAAACCACCACGCCCGGCCCAGAGGTCTAATTATTAATCAGAAGGTTGCCTGTTGAGGCCAGGCAGGGTGGCTCATGCCTGTAATCCCAGTACTTTGGGAGCCCGAAACAGGAGGATCTCTTGAGCTCAGGAGTTCAAGAGCAGCCTGAGCAACAGGCTGAGAGAACCTGTCTCTACAAAAAACACAAAAATTAGCCAGGCATGGTGGCTCACGTCTGCAGTCCTAGCCACTTGGGAGGCTGAGGTGGGACGATCGCTTGAGCCTAGGAGGTGGAGGTTGCAGTGAGCCGAGATTGTGCCACTGCACTCCAGCCAGAGTGACAGAGAGAGGCCCTGTCTCAAAAAAAAGAAAAAAAGAAGAAGAAGAAAAAGAAAGAAAGAGGAGGAGCTGGGCGCGGTGGCTCATGCCTGTAATCCTAGCATTTTGGGAGGCCGAGGCGGGCGGATCACGAGGTCAGGAGTTCAAGATCAGCCTGGCCAACATAGTGAAACCCCGTCTCTACTAAAAATACAAAAAAATTTGTCAGGTATGGTGGCACAAGCCTGTAGTCCCAGCTACTCGGAAGGCTGAGGCAGGAGAATCGCTTGAACCTGGGAGGCAGAAGTTGCAGTGAGCCGAGACTATGCCCTTGCACTCCAGCCTGGACGACAGAGTAAGACTTTGTCTGAAGAAGAAAAAAGAAAAAGAGAAAAGAAAGAAAGAAAGAGGAGGAGGAGGAAGAAGAAGAAGAAGAAGAAGAAGAAGAAGAAGAAGAAGAAGAAGAAGAAGAAGAAGAAG
>NW_016861659.1:0-535 GCF_001698545.2 Rhinopithecus bieti | reverse complement strand
GGCTGAGTAGTATTCCTTCATACATACCACAGTTTCTTTAACCACTCATTGACTGATGGGCATTTGGATTGGTTCCACGATTTAGCAATTGTGAATTGTGCTGCTATAAACATGCATTTGCAAGTATCTTTTTTGAGTAATGACTTCTTTTCCTCTGGGTAGATACCCAGTCGTGGGAGTGCTAGATCAAATGGTAATTCTGCTTTTAGTTCTTTACGCAATCTCCACACTGTTTTCCATAATGGCTGTACTAGTTTACATTCCCACCAGCAGTGTAGAAGTGTTCCCTGATCACTGCATCCATGCCAACATCTACTGTTTTTGATTTTTTTATTATGGCCATTCTTTCAGGAGTAAGGTGCTATTGCACTGTGGTTTTGATTTGCATTTCCCTGATCATTAGTAATGTTGAGCATTTTTTCATATGTTTGTTGGCCATTTGTGTATCTTCTTTTGAGAATTGTCTATTCATGTCCTTAGCCCACTTTTTGATGGAACTGTTTGTTTTTTTTTTTTTCTTACAGACTTGTTTGAG
>NW_016861658.1:0-286 GCF_001698545.2 Rhinopithecus bieti | reverse complement strand
GGCAAAGGAGGCCGAGAGAGTCACCCAATGGAGCTCTCGGGTGGAGTTCCTCCTGCAGTCCCGACAGGAGTGGGGGCTGAGGAAGTGCACGCAGGGAGCCTGCGGGGAGTGGCTTTTCTGTCCTGGGCCTGGGAGTGGGAAGACAGTGGGCGGGACATAGGCGAATCGGGGGCCGGGCGCTGGGTGTGGCTAGGCGGGTTCAGGGTTTTCTCCGATGGAGGTCGGGTTGTGCCTGGGCAGTCGACCTGTGTCTTTCCCGGGCGCGGGAAAGTGGACGGTGAAGAAG
>NW_016861657.1:0-1712 GCF_001698545.2 Rhinopithecus bieti | reverse complement strand
CGGCCTCCCAAAGTGCTGGGGTTACAGGCTTGAGCCACCGCGCCCGCCCTTTTGTTGTTTTGTAAAGAATGTTTCCAAGACAAAAGCAGGCTGCCTCTGATTAGTCTGGTTTACTTAACTGAGTGTTTTAAATTCCATTCTGGTGCCTGAAAACAAACTTAATTGCCAATTGTAAATGGAATAAATAATAATATTTATGTTGGATTCCTGAAAACAGACCAAGGCTGCTGACTTGCTGTTTAGTCAGATCAAAAACAAATGGCTAAAGTATGCCAGACATGTGAGGAATGTGGAGAGAAATTCCCAACACCCAATGGGGTGCTCGCCTGTGGCCCCTGGAGAGAGATGGGTCAGCCCACCTGCAGGGCAAGGCAGCCTCCCCGAGGGTCCCCTCCACTGGCGGGAGCGGGTTGGCTGCATCATCTATGAGGGACACTTGAACTACATCTTTCTCAGGGCTCAAGCCAGGGACTTCCCACTAGAGCAAAGTATTTTTTTAACTTTGATAAATATCATTAAAATAATTCATTTGTTCTACAAATAGTTATCAAACATCTATGTTCCAACAGGCACTGTTCCAGCTCCTGAAAATCCAGTGATGAAAGAGATTGAAAAGGATTGAAAAGGATGGTGTCTATGGAGGAGCTTACATTCTGCTCTAATATTTATGGAGGGTTTCCCAGTACCAAATGGTTTCTGGCAGATTATCTTCTCTTTTAATAATTCCTTCATTGGCTGGGCGCAGTGGCTCAAGCCTGTAATCCTAGCACTTTGGGAGGCCGAGGTGGGCGGATCACGAGGTCAGGAGTTCAAGACCAGCCTGACCAATATGGTCTCTACTAAAAATACAAAAAAATTAGCTGGGCATGGTGGCACGTGCCTGTGGCCCGTGCCTACTTGGGAGGCCTACGCAGGAGAATCGCTTGAACCCAGGAGGTGGAGATTGCAGTGAGCCAAGATCATGCCACAGCACTCCAGCCAGATTGACAGAATGAGACTCCAATCTTAAAAAAATAATAATTCCTTTTTTTTTTTTTTTTTGATGGAGTCTCACTCTGTCGCCCAGTCTGGGATGCAGTGGCGCAATCTTGGCTCACTGAGAGGAGGTTCTCTTGAACCTCTGCCTTCTGGGTTCAAGAGATTCTCCTGCTTCAGCCTCCTGAGTAGCTGGGATTACAGGCATGTGCCACGATGTCTGGCTACTTTTGTATTTTATTTTATTTTACTTTTAATTTATTTTAAATTTTCATTTGTTTATTTTCTTTTTTTCAGACAGAGTGTCGCTCTTGTTGCCCAGGCTGGAGTGCAGTGGCATGATCTTGTCTCATTGCAACCTCCACCCCCCAGGTTCAAGTGATTCTCCTGCCTCAACCTCCTGAGTAGCTGGGATTACAGGCACGTGCCACCATGCCTGGCTAATTTTGTATTTTAGTAGAGATGGGGTTTCTCCATGTTGGTCAGGCTGGTCTCAAACTCCTGACCTCATGACCCACCTGCCTTCGCCTCCCAAAGTGCTGGGATTACAGGCACGAGCCACCACGCCCGGCCACACCTGGCTAATTTTTTTTTGTTGTTGTTGTTGTTTTGAGACCAAGTCTTGCTCTGTTGCCCAGGCTGGAGTGCAATAGTGTGATCTCCGCTCACTGCAATCTCTGCTTCCCAGGTTCAAGCTATTGTCCTGTCTCAGCCTCCTAAGTAGCTGGGATTACAGG
>NW_016861656.1:0-532 GCF_001698545.2 Rhinopithecus bieti | reverse complement strand
ACTGTTACATGAAAATAATAGTGTAACTCTGTGACATGAATCCACATATCAGAAAGGTGCTTCTAAGAAATCTTCTTTCTAGTTTTATCTGAGTATATTTCCTTTTCACCATATTAATCAATGCACTCCCAAATATCCCATTGCAGATTAATAGAAAAATGTGTTCGCAAACTTCTCAATGAAAAGAATGGTATAACTCTGTGAAAAGAGTTCACGCATCACAAAGCAGTTTCACAGAAAGCTTCTTTTTGGACTTTGATCTGTGGATATTTCCTTTGTCACCATAGGCTTCAATGCACTCCCAAATATCTTATTGCAGATTGCATGGAAACTGTCATATCAAAATGCTCAATGAAAAGAACACTGAACATCTGTAAGATGAATTCACACATCACAAAGTTGTTTTTCAGAGGGCTTTTTTCTAGTTTTATCTGAGGAAAGTTCATTTTCACTGTAGGTATCAAAGGGCTCCGGAATATCCCATTGCAGATTCCATGAAAACAGTGTTAGCAAAATGCTCCAGGAAAAGAGA
>NW_016861655.1:0-535 GCF_001698545.2 Rhinopithecus bieti | reverse complement strand
TATCCCTTTGCAGAGTCCACGAAAACAGTGTTAGCAAACTGTTCGAAGAAGGGAAGCGTGGAACTCTTTGTGATGAAGTCACATATCAGAAAGCAATCTCTCAGAAAGCTTCTCTTCAGTTATTATATGAGAATATTTCCTTTTTCACCATGGGTGCCAATGGGCTCCCAAATATGACTTTGCAGATTCCACGAAAAGAGCGTTAGCAAACTGCTTCCTTAGGACTAAGTTGTAACTCTGTGAGATGAATTCACAGATCACAAAGAAGTTTCTCAGAAAGCTTCTTTCACTTTTGAACTGATGATATTTCCTTTATCAGCGTAGGCCTCAATGTGGTCCAAACTAGCCCTTCTCACTTCCCTCAGAGACAGTGTTAATGGACTGCTCCATGACAAATAATTGTAACCCTGTGAGATAAATTTATACATCAAGAACAAGTTTCTGAGAAAGATTCTTTCTAATTTTCATCTCAGGATATTTCCTTTGTCACCGTAAGCTTCATTGTGCTATGAAATATCCCAGTGCAGATTTCAAG
>NW_016861654.1:0-536 GCF_001698545.2 Rhinopithecus bieti | reverse complement strand
TTGAATGTGTGTGACACACATTGTATTGGTTCTTTGTATTATGTAACCCAATTGTATAAAAAAAAAATATCAGAATTAGTGGCCTCTTCTGAAAAACTCAGTCCACCACCTGTTTTTTTAAGTAGCAAGGAGAGAAGTTACCTCCATTGCTATTGCTACAGTGCCATGCTTTAGCACTTCTTGGTTTTGACTTGGTAAGCAATATACTTATATGCATCCTTATTCTTTGTCTATTAGTCCGTAATTATTTCAACACTAGAAACAAACGGAACTGCAACACCACAAAGTAAAATATTGAAAGCCACTTAGATTCTAAAATCCCAATACAAGAAAAAGAGTAATGACAGTGAATATTTACTGACAATCACTTTATGATGAGAATAATTCTACCAAGTATTCCAAGAATCATTACATGATGACTCATAATAATCAGGCAAGAAAGATACAATTCTTATTCATTCAATTTAACAATAAAAAAAATTGGAATGGATACATCTTTTAAAAAAGGACCAGTAGATAGCAGGTTAGGATTCAAA
>NW_016861653.1:0-1713 GCF_001698545.2 Rhinopithecus bieti | reverse complement strand
TTTTTATTAACAGAGTCTCGCTCTGTTGCCCAGGCTGGAGTGCAGTGCCACAATCTCAGCTCACCACAACCTCTGCCTCCCAGGTTCAAGTGATTCTCCTACCTCAGCCTCCTCAGTGACTAGGATTATAGGCACCTGCCACCATCCCAGCTAATTTTGTAGTTTTAGTAGAGACTGGGTTTCACCATGTTGGCCAGGCTGATCTCGAACTCCTGACCTCAGGTGATCTGACCGCCTTGGCCTCCCAAAGTGCTGGGATTACAGGCATGAGCCGCTGTGACCAGCCATGAAATGAGTGATTTTATTTTACCATTATACGTTTTGAATTCTTCAAATTTCCTCTATTTCATGTAGAGATACTATTACATGTATTATTTTATTTTATGTTTTGTCATTAGGTTGATCCATTTGAAATGCTGGTATTTGACCAATTTTGATTTATGCAAATGGAAGTTTCATGTAGTTTAAAGTACCATTTTATTTTCAGAAAAGAAAGCTAATAAAGGATCTAATTAAAAAAGAAATAGACCCTAATATAGTGGGGGATTGGGGGCAAAAAATCGGACAAGAAGCAGCTCTTCTGTTTAGATTGACAATTGAAGAGGACGTCATGAAGGTCTCAAGTCAATGAAAGAAGCCGAAACAGGTGGAAAGCAAGGTGGTAAAGCAGTGAATGGGCCTTGGGGACCCACATTGATACATGATATTAAGGAGGCGCTCCTGGAGAAATGCCCACGGAGGGCACAACCGGGAAGACACACTACAGTTCAAGAATGAAGGGGAAAACAGAGGAAGTGAGGTCAGCTGAAAGGAGATAAAGGGCAGAGACTGCACAAGTCTGCCTATGAGTGTGTAGATAAGCCCCTCTCCCCTTGCTCTCCTTCCCTTCCTCCTCCCTCCCTTCCTCCCTCCTTCTTTCCTTCCTTCCCAGCCTTGCTTCCCTCCCTTCCATCCATCCTTTCTTCCATTCCTCCCTCCCTCCCTTCCTCCCTATATCCCTCCTCTCTCTCCCTCCCTACCTTCCTTCCTCTCTTTCATCCTTCCTCCCTCCCTCCCTTCCATCCTTCCTCCCTCCCTTCTTCCTTCCTTCCTTCCTCCCTCCCTCCCTTCCTTCCTTCCTCCCCTTCCTCCCTCCCTTCCATCCTTCCTCCTTTCCTTCCTTTCTTCCTTCCTCCCCTTCCTCCCTCTGTTCCATCCTTCCTCCTTCCCTTCCTTCCTTCCTCCCCTTCCTCCCTCCCTTCCATCCTTCCTCCTTTCCTTCCTTCCTTCCTTCCTTCCTTCCTCCCCTTCCTCCCTCCATTCCATCCTTCCTCCTTTCCTTCCTTCCTTCTTCTCTCTCTCCCTTCCTTCTTCCCTCCCTCCCTTCCATCCTTCTCCCTTCCTTCCTTCCTTCCTTTCTTCCTTACTTCTTTCCTTCTTCCTTTCCTTCCTCCCTCCCTCCCTACTTCCTTCCTTCCTCCCTCCCTCCCTTCCTTCTTTCCTTCCTCTCTCCCTTCCTTCCTATCTTCATTCCTTCCTCCCTCCCTTCCTTCCTATATTCCTTCCTTCCTTCTTCCCTCTCTTCTTCCTTCTTTTCTTCCTTCCTTCCCTCCTTCTTTCTTTTCTTCCTTGTTTCTTTCCTTCCTTCCTTCCTCTATCCCCTCCCTCCCTCTCTCCCTCCTTCCTTCCTTCTTCCCTTTGTTCCTCCTTCCTTCCTTCTTTCCTCCCTCCCTC
>NW_016861652.1:0-536 GCF_001698545.2 Rhinopithecus bieti | reverse complement strand
CCACCACATGTCTCAAAGCACTCTCAAGTATTCCTTTGCAGAGTCCAAGAAAACAGTGTTAGGAAACTGCTCAATTAAAAGAACAGTGTAACTCTGTGAGATGAATTCAAACATCACAAGGCAGTTCTTCAGGAAGTTTTTTTCTGGTTTATATCTGATTGTTTTTCCTTTGTCACCAAAGAATTCAATGCTGTCCAAAATATCCCTTCTCAGATTCCCCAATGACAGTACTACCAAACTGCCCCATGAAAAGTAGTGTGTAACCCTGTGATATGAATTTACAAATCACAAAGCAGTTTCTCAGAAAGGTTCTTTTTGATTTTTATCTGAGAATATGTACTTTGTCAACATAGGCTTCAATGCCCTCCCAAATATCCTATAGCAGATTCCACGAAAAAAGTGTGATCAAACTGCTAATTGAAAGAAACGGTGTAACTCTGTAAGATGAATTCACACATCACAAAGCAGTTTCTCAGAAAGCTTCCTTCTAGCTTTTATCTAAGGATATTCCCTTTGTCACTATAGGCCTCAATATG
>NW_016861651.1:0-1500 GCF_001698545.2 Rhinopithecus bieti | reverse complement strand
TACTCTATTAAAATTAGAGATTCTTATCAAGAAATATCATTTCATTTTATTTATTGATTTATCTTTATTATTTTTTCAAAGGTTAGTAGAAAGAAATAGTGGGAATAGAAAAGAAACAAATAAATCTGTAACTGGTTGTCATCAATTAGTTGTAAACATCACCGCACTCAGACCAGCTTGTATTATTTTAAGACAAAATATATTTCAAAGACTGAGAAAAAATTTCAAATGATCCACATTTCTGACATAAGAATTGCTGTAACTATACATGTGTGTATAAAATATATATATATGTCTACATATTGCTGCATGTAAGTATTGGATTGGTGCAAACGTAATTGCAGGATTTGCCATTACTTTTAATAGCAAAGATTGCAATTACCTTTGCACCAACCTAATATATATATGTAAATATATATCACTGTGTGTATGTGTTTGTGTACATTGGTGGTTCCTAAGACAACAATTAGATTCAATAATTCACTAGAAGGACTCAAAGAATTCAGAATAAACTATTATACTCATTGATGTTTGTTGCAGTGAAAGGATTCAGATTAAAATCTGCAAAGGGAAAGGATTTATAGGGTAAAGTCACGGAGAAATCAGGTACAAGGTTCTAGATTTTTACAATCTGAATGTTTGTGCCCTCCCCCAAAAATAATTTGTATATAAAAGCCTAACTGCCAAAACAATGTTAAGCAATGGGGTCTTTGGGAGATAATTAGGTTATAGGGCTCTGCCCTCATAAATCAGATTCATGTCCTTATTTTAAAAAAAAGTTCTAGAGAACTTCTTTGTTTGCTTTTCCCACCATGTGAGGATACATAGAAGGAATTGTCTATGAGAAATGGGCCTGCATGACACACTAAATTTTCTGACACTTGGATCTTGAACTTTCTAACCTCGATAACTGCGAACAATAATTTTTTGTTGTTTATAAATTACCCAATCTAAGGAATTTTGTTATAACAACAGAAAGAACAAAGACACAGTGTCCTCTCCCTGTGGAGTCACATCGGGATGCATTTCATTCTCCCACCAACAAGGTGTGATAACACGTGCAAGGGAAGCTCAACCAAGCTTTGGTCTACAGAATTTTCATTCAATCACATAGGCATGCAGCACCTGTGTGACTTACCACAGGTATCCATATTTCAGAACCTTCCACAAGCAAAGAGAAAAACACTTGTTCACCATAAGTCATACTGTTTGCATAGAATTGTCTGCTCAAACACATATAGCATGGATCAAGTCCTCAGGCATAAAAGAACAGGCTGTTTGCCATAAATATAGCATTGCACAAGGCCTTTGGTATAGAACATAACTTATAATAGTTTAAACGTTATCTTTTTTTTTTTTTTTTTTTTTTTTTTTTTCTGAGACGGAGTTTCGCTCTGTCGCCCAGGCTGGAGTGCAGTGGCACTATCTCCGCTCACTGCAAGCTCCGGCGCCTCCCGGGTTCACGCCATTCTCCTGTCTCAGCCTCCAGAGAAGCTGGGA
>NW_016861650.1:0-535 GCF_001698545.2 Rhinopithecus bieti | reverse complement strand
ATTTTATGACTATATCAATTATATCTGTATTTTATACGTATATCTATTATATCTATATTTTATACCTGTATCGATTTATTTTGGCTATATTTTATTCCCATATCTATTATATCTCCTATGTCTGTATTTTATACCTATGTCTCATATCTATTATATCTATATTTTATACCTATATCTATTATTTTCTATATTTTATACCTATATCTATTATATCTATTATGTCTAAATGTTATACCTATATCTATTATGTATATGTTTTATACCTATAACTATTATGTCAATATTTTGTAACTATATCTGTTATAGCTATTATGTCTATATTTTATACCTATATTTTATCTATATTTTATACCTATATCTATTATATCTATGATGTCTAAATTTTATACCTATATTTTCTATTATGTCTATATTTTATACCTATATCTATAATATCTGTTATGTCTGTATTTCATAACTATATCCATTATATCTATTATGTCTATATTTTATATCTATATCTATTATGTCTATGTTTTATACCTATATTTATTTT
>NW_016861649.1:5489-6636 GCF_001698545.2 Rhinopithecus bieti | reverse complement strand
CTTTGTTTATTATGTTCCTGTACATATAGAAACCTGTTCCATAATTTTATCATATTTTAATAATTTCCTTTTCAGATGTGTTTATGTCCTTTGCTCATTTTTTTAATGAGGTCATTAATAATCTGAGAAATGCAAATCAAAACCACAATTACATATTATCTCACATCTGTCAGAATAGCTGTTATTAAAAGTCAAAAAATAACAGATACTGGCAAGACTGTAGAGAAAAGGAACGTTCATACACTGATGATGAGAATGTAAATTAGTTCAACAGCTTTGGAAAGCAGTTTGGATATTTCTCAAATAACTCAAAACAGAACTACCATTCAATCCAGAAATCCCATTACTGGGTATGTAGCCAAAGGAGGATAAATCAAACTACCAAAAATATATACACCCATATGTTCATCACAGCACTATTCACAATAGCAAAGACATGGAATCAACCTAGATGCCTATCAATGGTGGACTGGATTAAGAAAATGTGGTACATATACACCATGGAATACTATGCAGCCACAAAAAAGAATGAAATCATGTCCTTTGCAGCAAAGTGGGTGCAGCTGGAGGCCATTATTCCAAACTAATTAATGTAGGAACAGAAAACCAAATACTACATGTTCTCAACTATAAGTGGGAGCCAAACATTGAGTACACATGGACATAAAGATGGGAGCAATAGACACTGGAGACCACTAGATGAGGGAGGGAGGGAGGAGGAAAGGACTGAAAAACCACTTACTGAGTATTATGCTCACTACCTGGGTGATAGTATCATCCATACCTCAAACCTCAGCATCACGCAATATTCACTTGTAACAAACCTGCATATGTACTCTTTTAATCTAACATTAAAATGGAAATTGTTTTAAAATAATTTCCTCTATTTTATCTTTATCTCCATTTAACCATGATTTTATTTATTTGAAAACTTAAAAAATATTAACATTTCTATCAAACTGATCTTTTTGGTAGGTAATTAAATCTTAGATTAGCAATGTTTCTTATCAAGTATGCACTTCAGTATTAATGCATATGTGAAAGATGATGTTACTGTTGCTTCTTTAAAACATATCAAGTAACAGCTACTGCCAAGTTAACAGTGAAAGTTCAATTATTTGAAAAGATTCTTTTTTTGTCTACCTAA
>NW_016861649.1:0-1306 GCF_001698545.2 Rhinopithecus bieti | reverse complement strand
ACCTTTTCTTTTAAAAAATGACTCTTTCTGCTTTATGTGTAGGAAATCTCAAACTCTCAAATGTATGAAACAATTGAATGATGCAGAGAAAGTTGGAACTAACACTTTCTGAGAACCTGCTACTACTGTGGGGCAGACACTATGCAAAATATTCTACATTTATTCTTTTGACTATTTTAAATGTCCCTTTTCTAATTAAAACCTTTTTCTCAGCACAGTATCTATCAAAAGGGTTTTCATTGCCCAAATATTCGTTGAGAAGTTATGGAATCTCAGGCTGTGGTCTAGGGACTAGGCCAAAAGTACCAAACAAAAAAGCCATGATGATTATATTGTAACAAAAATTGGCAGAAAACTAATAAATAAATAGCTAATAAGCAAAGCAAGAAATGTTTTGAAAAAATGTGATTCAGTGTAAAGACAGTGCTGGGGATGGAAAAAGATGTTATACTTTATAGTGTCTTTATAAAAGCCTTCCATGTTAAGGGGATAATTTAGAAAAGAATTCATGGATGTAAGGGACCACGTGGATATTTGCAGAAAAATAATGTTCCAGGAAGACAGCACAGAAAGGTCAAATGCCCTTAGGTAGAAATATTGTTGTCTCATTCAAAGTATAACAATGATATTAAAGTGAGCATAATATAGTCAGCAAGGGAGGGAAAAGCAAGAGATGACTTAGGAGAGAGGAAAGGCCTTATAGGCATTTTTAAGGAATATGACTGTCACTCTAAGAAAGATAAATCTCTGTAAAGTTTTGAGCATTGACAGATTGACATGACTTGGTTTATATGGCAAAAAGTGGGTCTATAGAGGAGCAAATATGGATAGAGAACAACTGATTGTGAAGTTATTGCAATTACACAGGCCAGAGACGATGATGTCTAAAGCCAAGTGGTAGCATCAAAGTAGTGGGTTTCTGAAGCGTTAAGGTAATCCATTAAATAGCACCTGCTTCCATGCTCAGGTTCTGAGACCACTGGGAAATAAATGAAAAGGTTAAGCAGATAAGGGCCAAAATATAGGCAGGGTGTATGGCTCACACCTGTAATCCCACTGTTTGGGAGGCCAAGGCAGAAGGATTGCTTGAGGCCAGAAGATGGAGACCAGCCTGGGCAACATAGAGAGATTCCATCTCTACAAAAATAAAAGTAAAACAAAAGCAATAGCTTGGCATGGTGGTGTGCACCTGTAGTCATAGCTACTTGGGAGGCTGAGGGAGAAGGATGGCTTAAGCCTAGGAGTTCGACATCAAGATGAGCTATGATTGTGTCACTGCACTCCAGCCTGGGTGACAGATTGTCCA
>NW_016861648.1:0-328 GCF_001698545.2 Rhinopithecus bieti | reverse complement strand
TCAGAAGCAAACTAATCTACTTACATATTCTTACATATAAAGTCATCAGAAGCAAACTAATCTACTTACATATTCTTACATATAAAGTCAAGATAAAACCATGACTGTCTTTTTGTGGCCAGGAAATGTACTCATGGAAGAAAGCCTACTTATCGTCCTGCAAATTGGTCATTTGCCTGTGGTGACTTCTCTCCTTGAATCCTGGAGTTCCCATCTGGAATGTTCCCACACTGCCTCTCCAGCAGTGATGTGGCTGTCTGCTGAGGTGGTCTCTGCCTGTGCCAGGGCCAGCAGCAGCAGCTTCCTGATCCTGGCTTCCTGGTCCCCG
>NW_016861647.1:0-536 GCF_001698545.2 Rhinopithecus bieti | reverse complement strand
CATTCATGTACTCAACAGCCACGTTCTAAGGTACTGAAACTAGCACTGGAATTACAAGATGAAGATGGCATGGTCCACCTCTCAACAGTCATATGCTATAACCTAAAAAACAGACAGGCAGGCAATGTCCATATAGAGTCACAGATACCATGACAGGTATACAGCAGGGCACTACTGGAACACACAGAAAGGACATCTATCCCACTTTTGTGTCAATATCATGGGCTTTCTGGTGGAGGAGATACATAGGGCCTGAAGGACAAGGAAAAGCTTGCCAGATAGAGGGAAAAGGCAAAGGCAAAGAGCCTGATGTGAGAAAGAGCCCTGCAGAGTTCTACTCCGTCCACTTTGCTACAGCAAAGTGCTGTAGCAAAGGGCAGGTGCTACAGCAAAGGGCAGAGTGCAGTAAGTGGTGAGAGACAAGGCTGAGTAACTTGACAAGAATTACATTGAGATGGGTGTTTTTATTTCATGGTGAAAATTTTAGAACTTTTCTTGAGAACAGATGTAAGTCAATGACACAGTGAACGACAGGA
>NW_016861646.1:0-340 GCF_001698545.2 Rhinopithecus bieti | reverse complement strand
GTCAGGTTGCATGATGGCTCCAGCTTTGTTCGTTTGGCTTAGGATTGTCTTGGCAATGCGTGCTTTTCTTTTTGTTTCATATGAACTTTAAAGTAGTTTTTTCCATTTCTGTGAAGAAAGTCATTAGTAGCTTCATGGGGATGGCATTGAATCTATAAATTATTTGGGCAGTATGGCCATTTTCACGATATTGATTCTTCCTATCCAGGAGCATGGAATGTTCTTCAATTTGTTTGTGTCCTCTTTTATTTCATTGAGCAGTGATTTGTAGTTCTCCTCGAAGAGGTCCTTCACATCTCTTGTAAGTTGGATTCCTAGGTTTTTTTTTTTAATTTTATTA
>NW_016861645.1:0-2002 GCF_001698545.2 Rhinopithecus bieti | reverse complement strand
TTGTATATGTTGAACCAGCCTTGCATCCCAGGGATAAAGCCAACTTGATCTTGCTGGATAAGCTTGATGTCCTGCTGGATTCAGTTGGCCAGTATTATATTGAGAATTTTGTATCGGTATTCATCATTGATATTGGCTTGAAATTTTCTTTTTTTGTTGTGTGTCTGCCAGGTTTCAGTATCAGGTTAATGCTGGCCTCATAAAATGAGTTAGGGAGGAGTCCCTCTTTTCTATTGTTTGGAGTAGTTTCAGAAGGAATGGTACTGGCTCCTCTTTGTACCTCTGGTAGAATTCAGCTGTGAATCCATCTGGTCCTGGACTTTTTTGGTTGGTAGACTATTAATTACTGCCTTAATTTCAGAAGTTGTTAGTGGTCTTTTCAGAGATTCAACTTCTTCCTGGTTTAGTCTTGGGAGGCTGTATGTGTCCAGGAATTTATCCATTTCTTCTAGGTTTTCTAGTTTATTTGCATAACGGTGTTGATAGTATTCTCTGATGGTAGTTTGTATTTCTGTGGGATCAGAGGTGACTTCCCCTTTATTATTTTTTATTGTGTCTATTTGATTCCTCTCTCTTTTCTTCTTTATTAGTCTGGCTAGCAGTCCATCTACTTTGTTAATCATTTCAAAAAACCAGCTCCTGGATTCATTGATTTTTTGAAGGGCTTTTCATGTCTCTATCTCCTTCAGTTCTGCTCTGATCTTTGTTATTTCTTGTCTTCTGCTAGTTTTAGAATTTCTTTGCTCTTGCTTCTCTAGTTCTTTTAATTGTAATGTTAGGGTGTCAATTTTATATCTTTCCAGCTTTCCATTGTGGGCATTTAGTGCTATACATTTTCCTCTTAACACTGCTTTAGCTGTGTCCCAGAGATTCTGGTACATTGTCTATTTGTTCTCATTGGGTTTAAAGAACTTCTTTATTTCTGCCTTAATTTCTGCCTTAATTTCATTATTTACCCAGTAGTCATTCAGGAGCAGTCATTCAGGAGTCATTCTGGACCAAGGTTCACTTGATCCAGAGCTGAGTTCAAATCCTGAGTATCCTTGTTAATTTTCTGTCTCATTGATCTGTCTAATATGGACAGTGGACTGTTAAAATCTCCCACTATTACTGTGTGGGAGTCTAAGTCCCTTTGTAGGTCTCTAAGAAGTTGTTTTATGAATCTGGGTGTTCCCATATTGAATGCATATATATTTAGGATAGTTAGCTCTTCTTGTTGCATTGATCCCTTTACCATTATGTAATGCCCTTCTTTGTCTTTTTTGACCTGTGTTGATTTAAAGTCTGTTTTATCAGAGACTAAGATTGCAATCCCTGCTTTTTTTGCTTTCCATTTTCTTGGTAAATATTCCTCCATCCCTTTATTTTGAGCATATGTGTGTCTTTGCAAGTGAGATAGGTCTCCTGAATACAGCATACCAATGGGTCTTAACCCTTTATCCAATTTGCTAGTCTGATTATTTTAATTGGGGCATTTAGCCCATTTACATTTAATGTTAATATTATTATGCGTGAATTTGATCCTCTCATCATGATACTAGCTGGTTATTTTGCACATTAGTTGATGCAGTTTCTACATAGTGTCTTTGGTCTTTATATTTTGGTATGTTTTTGCAGTGGCTGGTACCAATTTTTCCTTTCCATATTTAGTGCTTTCTTTAGGAGCTCTTGTAAGGCAGGCCTGGTGGTGACAAAATCCCTTAGCATTTGCTTGTCTGTAAAGGATTTTATTTCTCCTTCACTTATGAAGCTTAGTTTGGCTGGATATGAAATTCTGGGTTGAACATTCTTTTCTTTAAAATGTTGAATATAAGCCCCACTCTCTTATGGCTTGTAGGGTTCTGCAGAGAGATCTACTGGTGGTCTGATGGGCTTCCTTTTGTGTGTAACCTGACCTTTCTCTCTGGCTGCCCTTAACATTTTTTCCTTTGTTTCATCCTTGGAGAATCTGACAATTATGTGTCTTGGGGTTGCTCTTCTCAAGGAATATCTTAGTGGTGTT
>NW_016861644.1:0-433 GCF_001698545.2 Rhinopithecus bieti | reverse complement strand
CTCCTGGGGAAGTCTCAGGAAACTTCCTATCATGGTGGCAGACAAAGGGGGAACAAGGCATCTCACATGGTGGGAGCAGGAGCAAGACTGGGGTCGGGGAGGTGCTACACATTTTTTTTTTTTTTTTTTTTTTTTTTTTTTTTTTTTTTTTGAGACGGAGTCTCGCTCTGCCGCCCAGGCTGGAGTGCAGTGGCCGGATCTCAGCTCACTGCAAGCTCCGCCTCCCGGGTTCACGCCATTCTCCTGCCTCAGCCTCCCGAGTAGCTGGGACTACAGGCGCCCGCCACCTCGCCCGGCTAGTTTTTTGTATTTTAGTAGAGACGGGGTTTCACCATGTTAGCCAGGATGGTCTCGATCTCCTGACCTCGTGATCCGCCCGTCTCGGCCTCCCAAAGTGCTGGGATTACAGGCTTGAGCCACCGCGCCCGGCCGG
>NW_016861643.1:0-754 GCF_001698545.2 Rhinopithecus bieti | reverse complement strand
AGAGAAGATCCCTTACCAAATTGTCTAGCTGAGAAAAAATCAGTATTTCCAAGAAATGTATATGTTTGTGTTAATTAAACTGATTGTTTTCTTAATACATACTATGAAATGTAATAATCACTGATCTACCTATAAGAGTAAATTACAACATTCTATAGCCCCTGTCTAATTACAAATTCTCTTAAAACCTTTGGAAGCCTTTGGAAATTAAAACCTTTGGAAATTCTCTTAAAACCTTTGGATTCAGAGAAATCTGATGAATTTTGACTCCAGCATAAAATACATTGTTTAGCATGTGTGACAGCAACAAATTAAAATCAGATTATAAAAATAGGAAACTTAAAGGGGTCAAATCTCAATATTTTTCCAAAACCAAATGTTTCTGCTTAAGGAAGAAAACTTTTACTTCTGATTTTAAAAGAAAACATAAATCTCAAAATAGTTACAGTAGTCTCCCAAATTTTATTGTATGATTATAGGAGTTTATTTTTGACTGTGCCTTTGAAAGTTTATTTTGATAATATATTTCAAACAGAAATGCTTTGTACTAGTGCTTTGTGCAAGTACTAGTGACTATTTCAGACTCAAAGTTGTGTTGAAGTAATGAAAAATATATTGTATTTTTGAACCTTTGACATTCTTGTTTACAGAATTGGCATCGCTATTGCCTTAGTCCGTTTAATACTGATACAAAAGAATACCTGGGGCTGGGTAATTTCTAAGGAAAAAAGACCTATTTGGTTCACTCTTCTTA
>NW_016861642.1:0-1499 GCF_001698545.2 Rhinopithecus bieti | reverse complement strand
GTGCAACTTCATTTAAATATGCGTATCCCTTTCAGTATCTAGGATAGTGCTCACTAAAAACTTCCGATAGTGTTTGTTGAAATATAAGCATTATTTTTTTAAAAAAATGTCTACAATGATAAAGCTTTGACTTCACATAACTGTCCAGGATCATTGAAAATAATATTTAATAATGTCTATATTCTAACTACTGTTTTAATTTAATTTATTTTTTCTCATTCGTAGAGAGTACATTCTGATTCAAAACAACCAGTATACCCCTTCCTCATTCACTTTTATTCTTGTTATTTCAATATAAATCAAGCAGAACCCTAAGATAGACTCATAAAATGGCATTTTTTTGGCCTTAAGCATAGAAAGACATTTTGAGATTTTCACGATTTTTTATAAAAGGCATTAGTAATTAAATTCTGAGTCAATGTGACTAATTTTAGTTGAACTAACTCTTCATGCCTGATAGTAATCAACTCACCTGATGTGCAGTATTATACACCTGCAAATCTTGAATACCTACTTAACTGTGGAAAAACAAATTGAAAACTATATTTTAAGATATTAATTATAATACTTCATACTCTGTTAGTACCTTTCATCTAAAGACTTCAAAAGTCCCCAGAAGTGTTAATTAAACTTTTGTGGGATTTTGTTTCCTTTTAGATACGTGTGGAAAGGGGCCACAATATCATTATATATTACTAGACATAAGAATCACCCAATGATTTTAAAGAAAGTTCTCTCACTGTATGTTACTATTTTCTCTTGTTCTTTGCTTCGAGTACATATGAGAAACTCATTACTGCCAAGATCAGCTCTGTCAGGGAGACCCTAACCCAGCGGTGCTAGAGGAATTAAAGAAATATAGAGGTGTGAAGTGAGAAATCAGGGGTCTCACAGTCTTCAGAGCTGAGAGCCCCTAACAGAGATTTACCTACGTATTTATTAACAGCAAGCCAGTCATTAGCATTGTTTCTACAGATGTTCGATTAACTAAAAGTATCCCTGTGGGAAACGAAGAGATGGGCCAAATTAAAGGAATAGGTTGGGCTAGTTAACTACAGCAGGAGAATGTCCTTAAGGCACATAAATCGCTCATGCTATTGTTTGTGGCTTAAGAATGTTTTAAGTGGTTTTCCACCCTGGGTGGACCAGGTGTTCCTTGCCCTCATTCCTGTTAACCCACAACCTTCCTGCTTGGGCGTTAGGGCCATTATGAACATGTTACAATGCTGCAGAGATTTTGTTTATGGCCAGTTTTGGGGCCAGTTTATGGCCAGATTTTGGGGGGTCCTGCTCCCAACACATTACTAACCAAATCCATTACCCTTTAAAAAGTCTCAACGTATTAGATTCCAATATTTAAATATTCGAAAGGAAGAACTATATCTGTATGGGGTGGGAAGAATCATGTTAGTAACAGATACTTTGGTTACAGTTAAGGCAACCTTTTTCCCATCACCCTTACCTTTGTTCTTTGTTTTCACTCTCACAATGAGGCTTTT
>NW_016861641.1:0-1190 GCF_001698545.2 Rhinopithecus bieti | reverse complement strand
TGTGGCCCAATCTTGGCTCACTACAATCTCCATCTCCTGGGTTCAAGCAATTGTCCTGCTTCAGCCTCCCGAGTAGCTGGGGTTACAGGCACCTGCCACCATACCCAGCTAATTTTTTTTTTTTTTTTTGAGATGGAGTCTCACTCTGTCGCCGGGGCTGGAGTGTAGTGGCCGGATCTCAGCTCACTGCAAGCTCCACCTCCCGGGTTCACGCCATTCTCCTGCCTCAGCCTCCCGAGTAGCTGGGACTACAGGCGCCCGCCACCTCGCCCAGCTAGTTTTCGTATTTTAGTAGAGACGGGGTTTCACAGTGTTAGCCAGGATGGTCTCGATCTCCTGACCTCGTGATGCGCCCGTCTCGGCCTCCCAAAGTGCTGGGATTACAGGCTTGAGCCACCGCGCCCGGCCAAATTTTATTGTGTTTTTAGTGGAGACAGGGTTTCACCATGTTGGCCAGGCTGGTCTCTAACTCCTGACCTCAAGGGATCCGCCTGCATTGGCCTCCCAAAGTGCTGGGATTACAGGTGTGAGCCACTGTGCCCCACCCTTTTATTAATTTTTTCTCAAGAAATTAATGCAATTTAGGTGTTTATCACCAAAGTGGTGCCAACCTTCACTACACAAAGGTTTCTTTTTAAATAAGCTAAATTTAATTGTACATCACTTTGTAAAAATCTAATTGCTTCTACATTTTCTCTTTAAGCTAAAATCTTTCTTGAAATAAGAACACAATAATCGATGGATTAATTTAATACCTCTGAGTCTCCTTTATTTTGTGAAATGCAAGGGAGGAATATTTTAAATGTTCCTCCACTGTTGTATGACATTTTGTATAAGGATGATATATGATTTAGAGCAAGAATTAAGGAAATATAAACATCCAAGTACAACTAAGTATCTTATTATGAATACTTTAAAGTTAATTCTTTAAAATTTTCCCTTCTAGTTATAGGTTGACAAATTTATTTTGAATCTTTCCTAATGCCAAACATCTACAGGGGTATAGAATGGCTGAGGTGGTTTTTGGACTTTATGGTCTTTGGAATAAAAATATGTTGCTTTGAATATATGCACATTACTTCAATATCTTTTGCTAATAAAATATTTCTTCTATTATCTGCTTTTCTTGCTTGCCTATGGAAGCTATGATTAAATCTCAAATCCTAATTTTTTAATCAAATACTTAAAAT
>NW_016861640.1:0-1188 GCF_001698545.2 Rhinopithecus bieti | reverse complement strand
TCTCCACAAAACACAGACATGTGAGGAAATAACAAAAATCAGATAAATTTTAAGGAAAAGCAAGGTATGCTCAGAGATAGTTATCTTTTCAAATCTGATTGGAACTATACCTGTAACTACTCTGCCAATAAGAGTTATTTTCTTAGGGTAGTTTGGAGGAAATTTTTGAGAAGCACTGGGTGAATGGGAAGTGCTCAAGAGATAATCTGATAGGAATGTTCTGAAGAGGATTTCTATACTGAGAAGAGAGGGAATGACGAGCTTTGAGCTCCCTTTCGGGTCTAAGGTTTTCTAAAGGCCTTTATGGAAGGCAAGGCCTTTATAAAAAAGTGGGGAGGAATCTTAGATTTCTAGTTTGGAGGTGGTTCTACTTCAAGAGAGGTTGTTTGTGTTAACTAGCATTTATTTATATAGCAACTTTCTCTTCTTCTGTACAAGATCAGATCATAAATTGAATGATGCTTTTCAAGGGCAAAATCCTCCTTCTCCAACTGCTACAGGAAATTCACCATGTTTCACCGCTTGTTCAAGACATAGATCAGCTCTCTAGTTGATGATTCTGGAGTTCACACTTTATGGTTAAATTTCATATTTTTAGCTCAATTTTTGTTTGTTTGTTTTCTGGCCATGACCCATCTACTTATATTCCCAGAGCACAGAAAAGCACAAGTGCTTGTGTCAGTGGATTCCCCTGGTCTGCTACTGGTTCCACGATCCCCTGGAGGGACTCACAGAACTCAGTGTATAGAATGTATAGTCCTACTCACAGCAATTATTTATTGCAGTGAAAGGATTCAGAGAAAATTGGCAAAGAGAACAGGTGCATGTCCAGGGTAAGTTAGGTGCAAATTTCGAGGGGTCCTTTCCTAATGTTGTCACAGAGGACACTTAAATTTCCTAGTAATGAGTTGTGACAACAAGTGTGAAATGTTGCCCATCAGGAAAGCCCGTTAGAGATTCAGTGCCCAGGTTTTCACTGGGGTCTGGGGCATGCCCTCTTTACCTGCCTCTGCCTGCCGTGTACACAAATTCCAGACTCCCAGAAATAAAGCAAGTGTTCAGCGTAAACCATATTTACACAGTTTAGGTACATGAGCCATTCTTGCTAGTGAATTGTGGGAATCTTCTGAAATCTAAGTTTCCAGATGTCAGCCCAAAGGCCAATCCTGTAAGCAAGGCTTTCTAAGC
>NW_016861639.1:0-342 GCF_001698545.2 Rhinopithecus bieti | reverse complement strand
TGACACAGCCAAGCACCTGCACACCCAAACATCTGCACAGCCGAGCACCTGCACACTCAAACACCTGCACAGATGAGCACCTGCGCAGCCAAGCACTTGCACAGTGAGCACCTGCACACCTGAACACCTGCACACCCGAACACCTGCCCCCCCGAGCACCTGCACACCCGAACACCTGCACACCCAAGCACCTGCACAGCCGAGCCCCTGCACACCCAAGCCCCTGCACAGCTGAGCACCTGCACACCCGAGCACCTGCACAGTCGAGCACCTGCACACCGGAGCACCGACACAGCCAAGCACCTGCACACCCGAACACCTGCACAGCCGAGCACCTGCACA